>NC_056751.1:244439961-244739961 GCF_019279795.1 Protopterus annectens
AGTAATGAGGTCCTTCCTGATTGCAGTTAACATGCTCTTAATCACAATTTCCTCTGTTGCAGAAACAGTCCCTTTTAGACAGAGCTCTTAATGCCATCAGTGGCATTCTTTCTGAATCTCCAGGAAAATTTATTTAGCTTGTGGTGTAATAAACAGTGTACAAAGCTTTAAAAAAGTGGCCCAAAAACATAAGAACTAACAAGCTGGAAGATGCAGCACAGTTATTGACTTATTAAATGCCACTGCATATATATTTATTGTTTATATATATATATATATATATATATATATATATATATATATATATATATATATAAATATTTGTATGTATATGTATATACACATATGCATTCCAGAAACTTTGTCAAATGGTACTGTGGTCAACATCTGTTTAGTCAACAGTTTGGGCGACTAAACAGATGGTCATTAGGCATGCGAGATTGACAGTCCCTGAGTAGGGGAATTTACCCTTTTCCCCAGGGATTTTGTGATCTTGGAGTTAGAATATGTAATTAGCAGTGGGCTCCCAGCACTGTTCCAAAACTATCACAAGTCTGTTATCTTCATTATCATCAGGTTATAAGAAGTAATTATTTGCTGATACAGCAGAAGTACTCAATAGATTTACATTTAATGAAGCAGTACTTATGTATTTATAAATCAAGTAACGTGCAAACTAGAGCAGATACATTAGTTGTATAAAGACCACTTTAGCACACAAAACATAAAATATAATTTTATTTGTGGATTATTTATTTGGCGATGCTTTGTGCATGTAAAATGGTCAATTTTTTTTTTGTATTTAACAGAGATAAAAACACACACAGTGAGTGCCAAGTTGTTATCTATGACAGTCTCTATACAGTGAATTCTGTTTCATATGTATAAGTAATCATGTTTGTTAGAAAATAGGTCTAAATGTTTACTCCACGTTTCTTATTAATATAATATAAATCACTTAAAAACAAAGCATGAAAGCACCATTCTGAAAGCATACATTTACATGCCCTCACAATAAACATTAGTAGCCATGCTACACTATTCCAGTATCACTGATTTGCAGTCATACACACATTCATTCAGTGTTTTTCTTCTCCAAGTAACACAATTTGTCACATATAGGGAAAAATTAAGACTTTGCATACAATGCTGTGTTAGAAAGGCCCACTCAAGACATGCAGGTACAACAATCACACAAGTGACCTGTTGAACTTGTATGTCTTTATCAAACATATTATAAACAAAGACAGATAACAGCAATGGAAACCTAATCAGAAGCTGGAAACATTGTTTGCAGCTGATGTTTTTAAAACCTAAATATGATCAAAGGGTGACCAGTGTCTACAACAATGATGCATTTCAAGTGAGCATCACAACTTCATGGCCCAGTAGCTCAGTGTGTGTGATAAGAAATAGGAATGTGAGTCCATGTCAGAACTATTTCCAGTCTGTAAATCTGTTCATATCATGGGAAAGCTCAGTTGATACTGATAATGAAAAGTGACTTGGCTGAGGACAATGGCATACATTTAATTATCACATAAACTCTCAGAAATACAGAACAGGTGCAAATTAAGAAAGCTTTTAGCAACAGGTAACAAATGAGGAACAATAGGCAGTGAGATGCTTAGTGTCGTGCCTTTTCTGCATGTGTCACAATAAAAGCAGACGGGGGATAACTAATTGCTGCTAGATAAAAGCCATTGACTCTCATCATCCTTCAGCTGTACTTATCATAAACTGTTCTGCAAACTAAAAAGTGACAGTTGTCTTGTAAGGAAAGTGCAGATATTGAAGATACTGCATAAACATGCCAAAATAAGGTTTTACTTAGATTTGTAAATGGCAGCCATCGATCTCTCGCTGTGGTCACAAATCATCATAGTTTTGAACAGCATGAAGTGAATCAGGTACAGTAACATATCACAACAAATAGGTAGCAAAAAGTAAACTGAAATGCCATTTGAAATTATTTATTGCACTTTTTCTGGGTTTTGATCTGTGTAGTCCTGGACGGCTTCATTCTTGAGGCCTGCAAGCGACACACACCCACAGCAGGACAATTCACTGTTGTATCTTACTTGAACAACTACTGAGGAAATGCCATGGCATAATGTAGCTACCATGGAGTTCACTAAATGGCAGTAGTGTGTCTTAATTCCTTTCATCAGAATACTCTTCTGTCTTTTTCTTCTGGAACAAATGGCCTTCAGTATGTAGTTGTCCATTCAATGCATGAATGTTATATGACACTTCAAAACGCTCTTTGTAACAAGTTTATCTTTCATCCATGTTAGAAAAATAGTCTCCAAGTAAGAACTTAAAGAGGAATCTTTTACATTATGATATCAAAGACAAAAGGGGATTCATAAATGTTACCATAAAGGGTACACTAGATGTACACTCAGTGTAACGAATAGACAGCACAAGCATTGTGGTAGGACTGTTCTTGAATTCAATGGGTGTACACAAAGTGTACACATAGTATACACTTTGTGGTAAACTTTATGAACTCCCCCAATAGTTTTTCATTCTCTGCATGACAGACCTCTCAGCTGTCCCTATTTTGGAAGAATCTCCATGCTTTCAGCCTGAATTACCCTTGCAGATGATGCACTTGTTTTTGGAGGTATGTCCCTATTTTCCAGCTTGATTTTTCCTTTCACACTGTTTTCTGACTCCCCCTCACAATGAGTTATTTTTGAAGTTGTGTAATATACAAAAAAAACCCACTACATTGCCTACATACTAGTAGCATGGATAATTTAAAGAAAGAGGACAATCCTTACATTTGTTTTTAGAGGCAAAAATAAATGACCTTGTGTAGTTGAATTGTGCAATACAGTTCATTAAACATTACAGATTTTACATTGTCTTTTTTATAATATGCTTTATATATTATTTTCCATTATTTTTGTCACTCTCTGTTTTTTATATGGGTTTCTGAATAAACTCATATAAAATGGAAATACAAAGAATTATGATTGATTCTCTGATTCTAACTTACAACTATATGATGTTCTTCGTACTTCACTGCTGCAGTCATCACCTGTGGGTTGTCCTTGCTGTGGTAGCCCTTGGTCGGCCTGAATACCAGAGTCAAAGTGGCTGCTGTCACCTGTAGTCTGACGTCAGGTCATCAATACTATAAAGCAAAGTAGCCGACACTATTACATCAGTCTTTCTTGCCGTAAATCCCATAGCAGAAACAGTTCATAAGTTTGCCGGTTGTTCGCTACCAGAGTTTAAATTTCAGCTGAAAACGTCTAAAGCTGAGTACCCCATTGGGGATCCTTTTTTTCTTGCACTAACTGATGTCCAAAAATGTTAACAATTGTCTCACTTGTGGAAAGCAGATCCCACACAGATACTTCCATTCATATTGCGTCACTTGTTTAGGCCCAGACTACGATGTCCCCCATTGCCGGTTCTGGGCCCTCTTTAACGTGAGAACCATTCACCATAGAGTTCTTATTATAGACAGGTATTTTCGTCTTCTGTCTTCGCATTCCGAAAGGGCATCCATCAGCCAACAATCCATAGTCATTCTGAAAAAACACAGATAAAGCTAGAGACAGACCACACAAGGCTAAGCCTTCCAATGACGCTACTGCTAAGCAGGTCGTCAGTTATCCGGAATTCAGTGAGGCGCTTTCGCAGTCCCTGATGCCCGATTCGATATCTATGCAGGCCTCTACCAAGACCCTCTCAGAGTCCAGTATGCTGCAGAAATCTTCTTCGTCTTCTGAGCCTTTGGCTGTCTCTGCCTCGCTTGGGTCCAGAGCAGCAACGCAGGCACTGGCTTCCGGTGAAGCCTCTCGCACTACCGAATCTAGACAAAAACTGATGTCTTCTCTTCAGTCTACCCTTTATCTCAGACCGACGGATACTCTTAGGCCTAGAAGCCAGGCTAATCCTAGAAAATCTGCCTCTAGCCACCATATTGCTCCTGCTCCACCACCCCAAGCACAAATGCTTAAAATGGCGGAGGATCTCATTTCCTTTATCAGGGTTAGTCAGGCCACAACTTCTAAAGGGAAAAGACACCCTTCCCCAGAAAATATGACAGAACAGGATTCTGAGGAATATGACTATTCAGATTTTGAAGAGGAACAACAACCCCTGACAGCTTATGATGATTCAGATGCAGAGGAATCCATTCCCTCTGCCTCCCCACCAGAAGACCTTTCCTTTGGGGAAACCCTTCACATCCTCAGGGAACATTTCCAATGGGAATCTCAGGATTTCCTAAAGTCTAAGAAAAGACTTAGAGAGTTTTTGCACCTGCCCCAGCACAGACCCCCTGGCCATCCCTCCTATTTTAGAAGTGATGGGCCATCCCTTCTATTTTGGAAGTGGTGGATGATGTTTTCCGTGAATCCTGCTTAGCCCCTGATACCCTCCCACCTGATCCCAGTAAACCTGACAGGTATTACAGAGTACCAGATACTCACAAATACCTGTACAGAAGTCCTGCCACAGACCCAGAGGTCATTACACAGGGACCTAAGGGAGCTAAGACTAGTTCTGCCAAGAATCCTGCTCTTTCTGACAAGGATTCCAGAGCTCTGGACAGATGAGGTAAAAAAGTATACACCTCTGCAACCTTAGCTATCATAGCACTCAACTGTCAGTTCCATATGTTAACATATCAACAACACACTTTGCTACTATTAAAACAAAAGATTTCAACATTTCCTGACTGTGCCTATTCAAAGGAATTAGCAGATTTATTGTACTCTACTTGTCAGGTTCAACCTCCCAGGTTCAGCAGGAACTTTCCCCCTAAGCACTAGTCCTATCCTGCACCTAGCAGACAGGGCCAAGGTAAGCCCTGCAGGGACAGACCACCCAAGACCCTATCCCAGGGGCAACAGAGACCCAAACAGTGGACCACTTCCACCCCAAAGGTAGGGAGTTCTAAGCCACCCTTCTATGGAAAAAACTCACAATGACACCCCCCCCCCCTCTGCCTGCCTTTCACTCACCAAAAACTAGGAGGAAGGCTCTCCCTCTGCAAAGAAAATTGGCTTTCTGTAACAAAGGACCAATGGGTCTTAAAGATAATTTTTCAAGGATACAAATTCTCTTTCAACAAACTCCCAATTCCAAGAGGGTACCCAGACTTACCTCCAAATCAGTGGGCAGAGGCACTGAAACAGGTACAAACTCTCATATCAGAGAAACAACCAGCAAAAAAAGGATCCACCAAATAGTAGTTTATTAAAACTCTCTGACGTCTCGGCCACAGCCTTCAAGGAGTACAAATAACACAAACCACTCTATCCATATATATACTAAAATATTTAGTCAATCAACTCAATTAGATAATCAATTAGAATATGTAATTACATTCAATTTAATAACATCTTCCAATTAAAATCTTCATTTAAGCCAAATGGGTGTAACGTTTTAAACTTTAAAATATACACAGCTTCTTTATGTTGCAAACGTTGTTTAATACTAGTATTTTCATGATTATGATATTTAACTTGTTCTAAAACACATCCCTTCAGCCCTTTGCTGTCACTGTTGTGAAAATTCAAAAAATGTATAGTAACAGGACTTTCTTCTTTCTTATTTTTGATGTCATTTACATGCTCTAGAAGTCTTACTTTGAACGCTCTTTTTGTTTCCCCTATATAACATTTTTTTACAGGGGCAACAAAGTGCATAGATAACACTCTCCGAGTTACAATTAAAATTATTATTAGTTTCAAAAGGAATATTATTAATATATGCAAAACTAGACGTAACAAACTGACATGCTTATGCAAACTCTCATATCCCAGGGGGCAGTAGAACCTGTCCCCTCAGATCAAACAGGCAAATGCTTTTATTCCAGACTATTCCTTGTTCTCAGAAAAGAGAACACTTGGTGCCCCATCCTGGATCTATCCATTATGAACACCTCCCTGGTGGTCCCCAAATTCAAAATGCTAACTTTGCAGCAGCTGCTGCCTATGCTGACAAAAGATGCCTGATTAGTGATCCTAGACCTAAAATATGCCTACCTCCACATCCCCATAAGGGAATCCTGCAGGAAACTCCTGCACTTCACAGCAGGCTCACAACACTTTAAGTTATCTGTGCTACCCTTTGGATTATCTACTGCACCCAGAGTATTCACCAAATGCTTATTCCCAGCCATAGTATTTTGGAGACAGAGAAATATACAGATTTACCCTTATCTGGACAACTGCCTTGTTCAGGCAGAGTGCAAAGAAAAGCTGCTCCAGGACCTTCTCTTTGTCAAAACCCACATAACTTCCCTAGGGTTCACCATCAACGAGAAGAAGTCAAAGCAAACACCCTCCAGGAAGATCATTTTCTTGGGAGCACTGCTGGACACAGCATCCCAAGTGGCCTTCCTATCCCCAGAAAAGCAGAGCTTCCTGCCTGTCTACTTTACCCAGCTAGCTTCCAGAAGTCACCTCACTACGAGGAAGTTCCCGCAAGCCTTGGGGTACATGGCATCTTGCATCCTTCTAATTCCTCTGGCCAGGCTTCACATGAGGAAACTTCAGTGGTATCTAAAGAACCTTTGGTGTCAGCACTCTCAGACTCTAGAGGCCTCTCTCCCTCTGATCCCCTGTATAAGGGCCGAGTTTCTCTGGTGGGCAGGGGCCAGTGCCAAGAACGAGGGTCTTCCCTTCATCTTCTGCCCTACCGGCTAGACCATCACCACTGATGCCTTAGACATTGCTTGGGATGTTCACCTAGCAGGCAGGTGCACCCAAAGTCTTTGGGATGCCCAGCACCTTCCCTTACACATCAATTAGAAGAAAATTATGGCAGTACAAAAGGCTTTGACATCCTTCAAACCCCATCTTGGGCCAGGGATTCTCCTTATCAAAACAGACAACACCACAGTAATGTGGTATATCAACAAACAGGGAAGGACCCAACCTTACCCCCTGTGCAGGCTAGCCATGAACCTCTGTCTGACAGCTGCCTCTATGGGTTTACACCTAATTGCCCAATATCTAACAGGGGCCAACAACACCTTGGCAGACCACCTAAGAAGAAACTTTACTGGACCCCCACGAATGGCACCTCCACAGGAAAATCTTTTTGCAAGTCATTCAGAAGTGGGGAACTCTGGAGGTGGATCTTTTTGCTTTGCACCTCAACCACCAGCTGGAAAATTTCTGTACCAGGAAGTATCACCACCTAGCATGGAAGGTGGATGCCTTGACCTTCACCTGGAACTCCCTCTTTGTGTACGCATTCCTTCCTCTGCCTCTTATTCCCAAGGTACTGATCAAGATAAGGGAGGAGAGACCAAAGGCCATCCTCATTGCTCCAGATTGCCCCAGACAGCATTGGTACCCCTTACTGCGCAGCCTGATATGAGACCCTCCCGGGCAACTTCCCCTCATCTCAGACCTCTTGACCCAGGTGGAGGGGGGAATGCTGCACCCAGACTTGCAGACTCTCAAACGGTCAACATGTCTAATACTTTAAAAGCAAACAAGGGGTCCCTGTTAAGGAAACAGGTCTTAGACATCATCACAGAGGCCAGAAGGCCCGGCATCAGAAAATCTTACACAGGGAAATGAAAAAGATTCTGCTCCTGGAGCCAGTCCTGAGGGGCAGTACCTCACAACCTTCCATCCCTCTTATCTTGGACTACCTAGCCGAGTTACTCAATAGTGGCCTATTCTTCTCTTCTGTTAAAATCCATGCCTCAGCCATTTTGATTCAGAACAGCCCCTCTTCTCACATCCTTTGATTAAACAGTTCCTCAGAGGGGCTTCTAATATATCAGACCTCCCAGAAGGCCACCCACGCCAGCCTGGGACCTGAATTATGTTTTAGAAAAACTAACCTTACCTCCATTCGAACCTACTGCTTCAGCAGAATTGAGATACCTCTCCTGGAAAATTGCTTTACTGCTAGCTATCACCTCAGCCAGAAGGGTTTCAGAACTTCAGGCACTCATAGCCATTGAGCCCTTCATCATTTTCCATGCAGATGGGGTCTCCCTGAGGACTAACCCCTCCTTTATGCCGAGGGTGGTATCTGATGTAACCCTCAACCAGGCCATACATCTACCCACCTTCTTTCCTAACCCTCAAAACAAGGGGTAAAGAATTCTGCACTCACTAGACGTTCACAGGCAACTCATATACTACCTGGACTGTAATACACCCTTCAGAAAAACAGACCAGCTTTTGTTCAGCTTTGCCCCAGGGGCAGAAGGGAAGCCCGTTTCCAAGCAAACCATTTCCAAATAGATATCACACTGTATCCATTTCTGCTACAGACTACATGGGAAATCCCTCCTAAGTCTATTCGTACCCATTCCACCAGGGCGGCATCCAATTCCACAGCATTCCTGAGAGGAGTTCCCTCCAGGGACATCTTGGAAGCTGACACCTGGACCTCTGTCCATACCTTTACAAAGTGTTACCACCAACCTCCTTTCTCTATGTCTAGGGCAGGGTTTGCCTCGACAGTTCTGCAGGGCTTGCTGACCCATGCCTAGGGCTTTAACTAATCCTTCCACCCCTCCTCAGCTTTGGGAATCCTCCCAAAGGTGATGACTGCAACAGTGAAACACAAAGAACATAGTACAGTTGTGTACACTTACCATAAGTGTAGATGTTCGAGTGTAGTCACTGTTGCATTCCTGGTTTCCCTTCCTCCTTTCAACTTATATCCTCTTTCCCTAGGGGGACATAAGCTTCCTATGGTGGCTTTTAGCCACTAGGGCCACTTTATCATATTTCCTTGTGCTTCTGATGGGTTAGGGCAAGAAAAACTGATGTAATGGTGTTGGGTGCCTTGCTTTATAGCACTGACGTCAGACTACAGGCGACAGCAGCCAATGCAGAAAAATGTTGATTCTAGTATTTGGGCCAGCCAAGGGCTACCACAGTAGGGATAACCCACAGGTACTGATTGCAACAGTAAATACACTCGAACATCTACATTTATGGTAAGTGTACACAACTGTACTTTCTTGACATGGATGCCAAGATTCACCTCAAGGTGAATTTCTTTGTATCCATGTATCCAGTGATGGGAGTAATCTATTACAGTAAGTAATATATTACTGTGATATATTCCAATTTCTGGTAACTAGTAATATAACTAGTTACTTTTTCAAAATAGTAACTAGTAATATTAATATATTACTTTTTTTAGTTAAGGGAAACTTAAATGTGAGTTACTTTTGAATTACTTTTGCTTAAACCAGTGGTTCTCAACATGAGTGATAGTCTCCTAAAACTTCCAGGGTCCCTATATAGTATGAATAGTAATCAGATGTTAGGAGGTAATAGACACTTTGAAGTGCCAATATGGATAAAAAATTACAACATAATGTTGGCACAACTCATAGCACGTAGCATTCACAATAGATCATTAGAAATTAGTCTGGAGTAAAATTTACTTCATTTTTTTTTTAGCACTGCAAGGAGGTGAAAGCTAATGATGACCAGACTCCAGCCCTGCCCTGGTACTGTGGGATTCTTGCCCACTAAAACATCCCCTAATACTGGACAAATCTAGCCTGCCAGAGATCATATCCTTACCTTGCAATATAATAAATTGTACTGGTTCTTCATACCACCAACAGTAGGAATCAAACTCATCACTCATCACTTGAACACCCGATGCCCCAACTCACTGCATCAAGCAGGAGGCTTCAAGTGGATCCATGATTAACCAACCTTTGTCCTGACAATATTTTGTTATGTTCTATTTAAAATTCTTTTAAGGTTTCAATTTTTAGTTGCTGAAAATAGACAAAATGTGATAGGTTTTTATAGGTCTTGTGCTGTTGGCTGGTTTGGTTGAATTATTATCTGTGACTTTCTAGCTATAAAGATTAGTCTTCTTCTTCTCCTTTTGGCTGTGCCCATTAGGGATCACCACGGTGGATCATCAGTCTGCAGAACAAGTGGCAGTGGAGTTTTGCATTGTTGAGTTGCCAGCCCAGCGTTCAACCTTCTTCAGAAGGCACACGCTCACACCTAAAGCAAATTTAAAATGTCTAATCCACCTGCAGCATGTCTTGGGAATGTGGGAGGAAACCGGAACACCCTGAGGAAACCCACTCGAACACAGGGAGTGTAGATCATAGTGTGTGTGTTGTACTTTTAAAGCCACTGTAATTCATGGGCACATGCACAGAAAGTACTGAGCATGTGCAAACAGAGTGCCATTTTGTGTAAGCAACTGGAGTGAAAGCATATATGTGTATAGCAGTCAGTCAGTTAGCTAGTCCGCTTAAGTTTTATGTTACAGTCATCCATCCTGATGCATTTGTGTGTAATAAATATCTTAAATGAACACCCAAGCCTTGTCATCTTATTGGACTACACAAGACGAGTGACATGTTCTCAGAATGGGATCCGAAGTCAAAACTTCTTAAAACCATGAGGCGCACAGTCAGAAATGGAGGAATATACAAGAGTGGCTCAAACAACTCGAAAACAGGTCAGAAAACATTTCCATGTTCTTAAACTCATTTAAATGATTTTTCTCTCAATGAATATAAAGCAAAGCATTCCAAACAAATTACTGAATAAATAAAATGTTCAAAATTGCAACATACTGAAAAAAGTACTTGAAATAATTATGAAAACATTTGAAACAATATCAGAATCATATAAAATGTTCAAAAAAGAGAAAACTGTATTTTTTCACAATGTTCTACTTTTTCACATTAACTAAAGCTATTCAAAGTATCTAAAGTGTAAAAAGTGTTGGCAGTGTGTGCAGTATTGCAGTACAATATTTTCAAAGAGTACAGTTATTTAAGAGTCTGCTGTACAGCTGAATATAATTACAAGTACTTGGTGTGTGTGTCTGACACTTATTTGGCATGGCAGAGGGATTTCACAGACCTGATCCGCTTGTGTTTGATAATAATATTGCTGAAACCTAGAGAGTGTTTGAGCAAGAATATGATATTTTCATACAGGCTGCTTTTTCTGATAAAGACTCCATACAAAAGCATTTATGCTGCTCAATTTAGCTGGTTCAGAAGCCATTGAGAGAGATTATTCATTTGTGTATGCACCTGGTGTTTATGCAGAGAAGGGGGAAGACTGCCATATTGTGATACAGGCTGAAACACGGGAAGAATCTAAGTCTACTCAGAGGCGATCTCTGCTTAACATACAAGGCCATGTCAAACCCAGAGCTGTTGGACATGCTACACTTAAAGAAATCCCAATCCCTCAGAGCTACACGCTCCAGGGATCTAAACCTTGTCATCACAATAAACAAAACATGCTGGAGGGATAGGTTCCTGACCCAGAGACTCCCCAGACTCTGGAATAGATTGCCCATACATGTCAAGCAGAGTGCCTCTTTGGACTTCTTCAAGAGGAACATTGACGTTTGGATGGGAGAAAGGAAATTCACCCCAGGGATCACGTCAGTCGCCCTGCTAGACAGGGGTCCAGGAAAGTAAATAATGTGGGAAGAAATAGCCAGGGAATTGTTATGGCTAGGCTTGTAGAGGCCCTAGGGCTGATAGCCTAGTACCAACCTATGAACCTATGAACCTAAGTGCTTAAAACATAAATTTAGAGAAATGTGCAACCCTCAAACGAATATTATAGTGAAAAGGCATTATTTTACACAAGAGATCAAAAGCCTGGTGAAACTTTTGCAGCAAATATAACTGACTTGAGAAACACGTCAAAAACGTGCAGATTTTGTGATCTGAGAGATGAGCTGATAAAAGACAAGCTTGTGTGTGGTGTTAATAATGATGCAGTGAGAGATTTTGCTTTGAGACAGTGATTTAATGTTAAGCAAAAATACAGAGGTTTGGCAGATATATGCTCTTATAGAAAAGTACACGAATATGCTTATGAATGATAAGAACATGCTTGCAGCTTCCAACAGCATGAATGTTGATAGTATGCAGCACACTATGGCTGACATTTGGACCCATCAGAATCGTAGTTTCTTTGGTGTCACCGCCCACTGGATCGACTGTGACACACTTCAAAGAAAGTCAGCTACTTTGTCATGCTGCAGATTACAGGGAAGGCATAGATATGATCTCATAGCCTCAACTCTTGAGAGCATTCCCATCAAGTACAAGATAGATCAAAAGGTCTGTGAAATGATTACTGACAATGACAGCAATTTGTAAAGGCTTTCACTGTCTTCTCAGAATGTGAGAGATCTGAGACTACAAGCATTCTGTCCCAAGATGAGGATGATGATGGTGAAGTGATTTACAACAGCGTGACAGCCGTGCTGAGTCAGTCAGGGCAAAGCAAGAACATCTATTCACTGCCTCCCCATCTGAGATGTGCGGCATACACATTGAAGCTAGCTGCCATGCAAGATGCTGAATCTGCTTGTAATGATGCACAGTATAAAAAGATCATGCGAAGCATCATGGCCAAATGCTATGCTGCTTGGAACAAGTCTAGTTACAGCACCCAAGCCGCAGAACTGGCTCAAATTAATTGTTATCTGGCATTGATTATTCCCAGTTCAACACAATGGAATCCCATTTTCTATGCAATGGAGAGAATTCACCTCATTGCAACTCAGGGTGAAGGCTAGCTGAATGAGATATGTGAACAGATTGGAATTGTCATCTTCAGGCTTGCAGAAATTACCTTTGTTGCTGAGTTTGTGCAAGCAGTGCAGCCCCTGTGAACATCCTGCAGTCAAGTGCTGAAAAGCTTCATGGGAATCCTGATCCCCACCATTAGGTGCCTGAAAAACAAATTGCCGAAGTCAGGTAGTCTGCGAAGCTTGTTGTGCCGCTAGTTGATGCTCTTCTTAAAGGGATGGAGGCTCAGTTCAATCATCTTCTGGAGCACGAAGAGCTCATTCTGGCTAGCATAGTGCATCTACAATTTCATTTGTGATGGATGGACACTGAAGAGCAGAAACTTAAAGGCAAGGCTCTTCTCCTTGATGCCATGCAGAAACTGGATGAACCTGCACATGGGTCATCTGAAGCTTCTGCATTAACTGCCGAAGACAGCTTCTTCAGCTTCAAAGAGTCGACTTCAGCCAATGTCAGCATATCTTCTCAGATGAACATGTATCTGGCTGACCGTTCCAGAGAAATATCTTCTCACAGCAATTACCCTATAGTCAAGAGTATTTTAGTTTCAATATGGCCGAGATAGAAGTGCGTTCATTTATGCCAGGCCAACTGCCTGCTTGAAAGTGGATTTGCCATTTTAGCTCATTTATTTGTAACTGTAAACCCCAAGGCTTCTTTTCATTAATAGTGACTTGATCAATTACTACAAAGGAAAATTTATGGTTCACATTGTCAGAAATATGTTTGGCCAATGCATTATAAAGATTGTTTTTCCTAACAGTGAAGTCATGCTCATAGATTCTTTGACTTAGCTTACGCTCAGTTTTTCCTATGTAGAAACCGGAGCATGAAACGCACATGGCCAAATAAACCACTGCTCTGGAATTACAAGAATATTTCCTTTTTATCTGATGTCTAATGTTTGTAATAGTTATATTATCAGTTACTTTTACCAGATGACACCATGAACCAGCTCCACATCTTAAAGTTCCATGTTTATTTACATGAGAGGAAACTTGTCTGTTCTTGAATAAATCCTTAAAATTATTACCTCTTCTATATACAATAGCTGGTTTAACCCCTAAGTGCTTCCTGATGTTAGCATCCTCTAACAGAATTGGCCATTTTTTTTTTTCAAAAATAGAAGTAAAGAACTTGGCGTCCTAGCTAAAAGTTATAGTTAAGGCTTTTTGAAAGTCTGGAGCTTGTTGTGTAGTGTCATTGCATAGTTCTACCATGGTACTACATTCTGTGGTACTTAATGTTCCCTGGTACCCGCCATTGGCTGATGTAAGTGGAATGGTGCCTAAAATAGGTTGAAAATGACCATTTAGTCTCTTAGTAATAACTTCCATGATAAGATGTTTTATCTGTTCTAGAAAGCTCCACGAGTCTTTACATATATGAATTTCTTTCACTATTATTTTCTTTAACTCGTAATCCAAGAACTGGGCACATGAAGAAGCAATGGAACCTCTTCCATCAACTAGAGGTCTCATAAGAGGATTTTGAATACTCTAATGTATTTTTGGAATCCCAAAAAATACTGGTATTCATGGGGTAATGATGTTCAGACAGTTGTACAAATCGATGTCAACTCGTCTAAGAATATATCAGTTAACTGTGCGTGAATCTTTCTATATGCCCCCATTTAATTCATTTAGAGACACTTCACTATATCTATCAGTTTCTAATAAAAGTTGTAACCTTTCATTGTAACTGTCTATATCCATAATAACTACCACGCCCCCTTGTCTGGTTTCATTATTCTAATGTTATTACCTTGCAAGTTCTCCATGGCTGCTATTTCAGTCTCTGTCAAATTAAAATTATGGGACTTGTTCTTGTTATTTTGTAAGTTTTTTAAGTCAAGTTCACATAATTTTTCATATATGACTAACTTCAGATGGAGGGTGGGTTATAAGTTGAACTAGTACTCCATAAATTTTGATGGAAGTCATATACCTTGCTATGGTTTATGAGAGAAAAATTTTACTTTCTAAGGTATAACTTTAAATCTATTATTGTGTTCGTAAAATCAAATGATCTAGCAGGTAAAAAAGTCATCCTTTCTACATCATTATATACCTTAAAATCTTTCTCATCATTTTCTGTGATAGTACAAATATTCAATACATTTTCAACAGACAGAGACAGCCCAAAAGACATATCCCCCATACATACGGCTTCATAGAAAAAGTAATTGGAGCAGTCAGTGTTAGTACAATTCACTTTCTCCAGTTTCTGGTCTTCGGTTTGGCCCCTTGAAAACCCGTTGCTTGATACCCCCCTGTACCATAGGTCTAGCTTGAGAGTCATTTCTATTTCTGATTCTCTCAGATCTTCTCAGCACAGGGTATTCATCTTCATAGCTACCCATAACTTAATTTTCATCTGTGTCATCATTAGGCACTTTCCCACTATTGGTATCGTGGTTATTAGCCCAATTATGTTGAAATTTGTTATTGAAAAACTTGCGTTTGGGTTGTGCGCTTGGGGGTGTAGGATAAGCCAGACCGTTAGCATACTCGTCAATGTCTCTCTTTAATTTACTGCTCTTCCCCATTTTTAAAGTCTGTGCGTGTTGCTCTATGCTGTTATATATTCTCAGGTATTCATATTTGAACTGTTCAAAAGGGACATAGTTTCTTATGCTAATGTCCAGGTCTGATAACTTTTTACTTAAAATGTCAATATCTTTGTCATTATAGTTTATTAACACTTCCAAAAATTCCAACCCAAACTTGTCAAACATATTTAAGAGTTCATGTTAAGTTGTCAATCTCACCTTCATTCTTGCTGGATGGGTTTGGAGCCGATCCTCGGCTCCGACTCGGCCACTTACTAAGCTCGAGAGCTAATTTTACCAGCTCGAGGCAACCCTATATCCCATGATGCAAGGCGGAGACTACCCAGATCTTGTTTGCCGCTTCACTTACGAGGTGCCTTTTTTACCAGCTCTAGGTAAGTTTTCTTCAAATTAAGACCCCTTTTAAATTTAATTACCTTAGTTGTTTTGTGAACCTTAACGTTTAATTTAACCCTATTCCCATTAGTGTCCCCTTTTTTTTTCGGGTTATTTATCCCTTTCCCTAGGTTAAGCCTTAAACCTCCCCCTTTCCTAATTTTTCCTGTCAGGGATTCTGTGTGTGTTTGAGTGTGTTGTATCCCTGTTTAGATTTATATTATTGGATTGGGCGTTATTTGTGTGTGTGTGTCTGTGTTTGCTTGTTACTTGTGTTTCCTCGACACAGCTATGTCAAAGGACACAAAGGTCTCAGGCTTCAAGAAGTGTGACTCGTGCTGTCAGAAGATGTCTCTGACAGACGGTCACACTTCTTGTGTTTACTGCCTGGGACCTCTGCACCTGCAGGACTCTTGTGCTATCTGTCATGCCTTCAGCCCAAGAGTCCTGCAGGAGCACAGAAGTAAATTAATATTGAGGGGCTTATTAAAGCCTGAGAGTTCCCCACTAAATCGGCTCCGGGGAAGCCCTCGAAACCAGTTAAGCCTTCGGCTTCAAGTCCCAAGCCATCGGCTACTGGTTCTTCTTCTTCAGTGTCGAGATCAGCTCCGGCCGGAGCCGATCCTTCTCTTTTAGAAGTCACAGTATCGGCTCCATCCGGCGCCGATACTGCCAGATCTGGGCACTCAGTGTTGGCTCCGGCTGGAGCCGACGTATCCTCGGCTCCTTCGGCTCCACCTATCTCTAAAAAGAGATCACGATCCCCCTCATTGGAATCGATACATTCGGCCCCAAGATCACCCCTGCTCTCAGCGGAGCCATCGGAGCCGTTCTTCTCGGTCGTCCAGGCTGTCTGATCACGACCTCGAGAGAGTGGTGAGTAGACTATTAAAGTCTCAGGCATTGGCCCAAATGCTCCATAGCCCGTCTCAACAGATGGTAGCTATCACACATCCACCTAACATTCCTCCTTCGACTCTCTTACAGAGCTCGGAGCCGGAGCTCCTCGGAGCCGTGACTGTTGTAACTTCGGAGCCGATACCACCCCCCCTTTCGGCTCCATCGTCCTCCGCTCCGATTTCCTCCTTGAGGCCTTCATTGGAGGGATCCGGGCGTCTGGTCTCTCTCGTCTGCTCCGAGGGGGCGAGTGGCATCGGACCCTTGTCCGACCCCGTTCTCCCTCTCGGGGCTTCGGCGTTGGTGAGCTCAGCCCCGACATCTGCCTCGGAGCCTTCCCTGTCGGTGAGGCCTGGAGTTCCTATCTCTTCGGAGCGGGAACCTTCTGGCCTCTCTGACGGGGGAGCCTTCGAGGTGATGAGTGTACTAGCCCCTGGGCATAGTCAACGGTCAGTTCCATCAGCTCCTCCCACTACAGTGCCTGGTTACGTCTCTTCCCACTCTCTTGCTCCCGGACCCAGAGATCCAATGCCTCAGGTTTCCCCATTGGGAATATCTTCCTCTTCCGAGGCTTCTCCTGATCCGTCAGGTGAACCTCCGCGTAAGAGGACATGTAAGAGGAAACATCTAGACTCCCCCGAGTCTGTTACATCTGATACTGACTTGGATGAGTTGGAGGGATCCCCAAGGTCCCCTTCTGAGGATGTCTCTTCCTCAGACATCCTTGAACTCCTTAAGCAGAGGGGGAACTGGCCTTCCCTTAATCCTTCCGAGGACGAGTCAGTATACCTGGAGGCATTCGGATCTCGACCCCCCACCTTCTGGGTGTCTCCGCCTTTTGACCCTCTTATGGACGTGGTGTCTCGGAAGGCGTGGATGGCCCCGGATTCGGTGGAACCTATTCCTCGGAGGCCGTCTAAATTCATTACGGCCCCACCTGATAGGCAATATTTGACAAAAGGTGTCCCGGTTGATGCCATGGTGGTGGCTGCAGCCACCAAGAAGGAACTAGCTGATCCTTCAGTACCTGTCCATCCTCCTAACAAGGATTCTAGGACTATGGATAGGTACGGCAAGCGGATATTTTCTTCAGCGACCTTTGCCATGCGATCGCTGAACTACTTGTGTCACTTCACCCACCTTCAAAGAGATGTTCTTAAAGAGTTGGGAGAAGTTTTACAGGATCCGTCAGCTGCTGGGTCTCAGGATAAGATTAGCTCATAGCTAGGAATCCTAAACTCCATTGTTAACTCCTCCATGCGGCTCATTTCATATGCAGCCGATGGAGCGAGTAGGGCCGCAGGCACAGGAGTGGCTTTAAGGCGTCAATCCTGGATGCGTCTTTCTAATTTTGCAGAACCCTTCAAGGTGTCCTTCACAAACTCTCCTTTTGATGGTTCGACCTTGTTTGGACCTCAAGTGAAAGACACCTTGACTAGATGTGAACAAGATGGCAAGACTCTTTCTGCCGTAGGAGTCCGTTTCTCCACCCCTTCAAGACCTTACCCAAAAGGTCAGAAGGGAGGGAAAATGTGGTTCCGCAAATCTCAAGGAGTCATGCCTGACGCATGAGGTCAGTTTACCCCCAGAGGCAGAGGGGGTAACAACAACAGACGCTGCCCAAGGGGCAAAGGGGGTCTGCAGAATCACGGTAGCAGGGAGCCTCTCTCTGACAAACCCTTCCAGCATCCCTGAGATGTTGCCCAATTGTCCACCTTCAGAGGCAGTCGGGGGAAGATTATCGCTGTACCCAATAGCCTGGCTTTCCCTTTCTCAAGACAAATGAGTACAGTCGATTATATCCAAGAGTTACAAAATTCCCTTTATTCAAACCCCAGTTCAGCAAAAGGTAACCCTACCAGACGTTCCACCCAGTCTAAGGGAACTAGCAGTACCAGAGATATCAAAACTGCTAGCAAAAAGAGCCATCCAACCAGTCCCAGCAGACCAAATAGGATCCGGAATCTACTCAAGGTTCTTTTTAGTACCAAAAAAGACAGGGGACTGGAGACCAATATTAGATCTCAGCAAACTAAACAAGTTTGTAAAGAAAACAAGATTCCGGATGGTGACGCTTCAGTCCGTTCTACCCTTTCTGGGCAAGGACAATTGGATGTGCTCGGTAGATCTTCAGGATGCGTACTATCACATAAAAATTCACAGGCGCTCCAGAAGGTTTCTCCGCTTTCAGCTGGGGACCAGTCACTTCCAATTCAGGGCCCTGCCTTTTAGACTCACTACAGCCCCCAGAGTGTTCACCAAATGTATGGCAGCGGTTACGGCTCACCTGAGACATCTAGGATTCCAGGTGTTTCCATATCTAGACGACTGGCTCCTCACTGCCACCACCAGGCATCAACTTCTCCAAGCCAGAGATTACACCATTCACATTTGCAAAGGGCTAGGGATTTCTATAAATTTCGAAAAATCTGCCTTGTCGTCTTGTCAATCTATTACTTTTATAGGCGCAAAATTGGACACCGTACAACTTTCAGCAAAGTTAACAGACCAAAGGATCTTGGACATTCAAAATCACGTCCAGGTGATTCTCTTCAGCAACAAAATTCAGGCCAGATTTGCTCTGAAAGTATTGGGTCTTATGGCGGCCGCCATAGCACTTCTTCCCTTTGCCCGCTTTTACATGCGTCTTCTACAATGGATGCTATTCGCCCAATGGTCCTTTCAACAACTTCCCATGCGTCACAGGATCATAATAACTCCAACTTGCAAAAGGCATCTGACCTGGTGGATATCGTCCCCTCAAGTCCATCAGGGCAGACCCTTTGTTCCTCCTGCCCCGGTCGCCACGGTTACATCGGATGCCTCCCTGATCGGGTGGGGGGGGGCATTATCAGGGCAGGATGGTCCATGGCACTTGGCAACCTTTCGAATACCACCTGCACATAAATCTCCTAGAGATGAGAGCAGTGCTTTTAACGTTGCAAGCCCTCAACGACTCTCTTCCCCTGGGAACTATTGCAGTCCAAACGGACAGTATGTCCGTAGTGTGGTATATCAACAAACAGGGCGGAACCAAGTCCTATCTACTGTGTCGAGAGGCTCTCAGACTTTGGCAGTGGGCAATCTCCTCTCAGCGGTTTCTGATAGCAATGCATATCGCCGGGAAATCCAACATCATAGCGGACAGGTTGAGCAGAGCTATTCTCATGCCCCACGAGTGGTCTCTCAAACAATCAGTGACGGAAGAGATTTTTCAGGAGTGGGGCCTTCCTTGCTGCGACCTTTTTGCTACACCTCAAAACAGCAAATGCCCAGACTTCTTCTCTCTCTTCCCCCTTCCAGGCCATCCCCCCAGAGACGCTCTAACCCAAGATTGGCCCCGGGGACTTCTTTATGCCTTTCCCCCCTTTCCTCTGATACCTCAAGTAATTCAGAAAGCAACCGCCTTGAGAGCCAAGTTGATTCTCATTGCCCCTTATTGGCCTCGACAGATATGGTTTCCATTCCTACATTGTTATCTCTTGGTACAGCCATGGCATCTGGACCCGGTTCCAGATCTTCTGACCCACCAGTCGGGGCAGCTGCACCAATCCACACCTTCTCTCAACCTCACTGCTTGGTTGCTCCACTTCCATCCTTAGCCAGGCTTCCTATGATTTCTAATCCCGTCCGGGATATCATAGTAGCTTCCCTTAAATCTTCCACCAGAAGGATTTACACTAGTAAATGGCAACGTTTCTCCTTCTGGGCAAAAGCTAGGAATATAGACCCCTATACTGCTCCGATTCATTCGGTCTTGGACTTCCTAGCCGAGATTTTTCATTCAGGATCTTCTTCCTCCACAGTAAAAGTTCAGCTGGCAGCCATTTCAAATTTTCATATAGGCTTTTTGGACCACAACATTATGTCACATAAACTTTGCAAGGCATTCCTTAGAGGTATCTTTTTACTTAAACCTCCGATTAGAGACCCCCCACCACAGTGGGATCTAAATTTAATTTTAACATCCTTGATTCTTCCCCCTTTCGAACCTGCGGCTGCCTGTTCATTGAAATTTCTTTCTTGGAAGACACTCTTTCTAGTCACCATTACTTCTGCCAGGAGAGTATCTGAGCTTCATGCTCTCTGCATTCATCCTCCCTACTTAATCTTCCACAAAGACAGGGTTTCTCTAAGGACTAATCCGTCTTTCTTACCGAAAGTGGCATCGCAGACGAACTTAAATCAATCCATTGATCTTCCAGTTTTTTTCCCAAATTATTCTGATAGAGCGGAACAAAAACTACATTATCTTGATGTTCACCGCCAACTCAGATATTATCTGGACAAAACTAAACATTTTAGGAAATCTGATCAACTGTTTCTATCCTATGCAAAGAACAGGAAAGGCCTTCAATCTCCAAGGTGACTTTATCTAGATGGCTGTCTTCCATGATTACTTACATTTATCAGTTCAGAGGCAAAGAGTTGATTTCTAGGCCAAAAGCCCATTCTACCAGAGCTCTAGCTACATCTACAGCTTTTCAGGCTGGACTTCCAATAGACACTATTTGCACAGCAGCCACATGGGCCTCTCCTCATACCTTTGTTTCACATTACAAATTAGACTTGGCCTCCAGAGACAGAGCGAATTTTGGTTCCACCATTTTCAAGAGTCTGTTCCATTGAGCCATCCAGGATAGAGGTGCTAAGGACGCGGTCCCATCCAGCAAGAATGAAGGCGAGATTGACAACTTAACATTAAAAAGTTATGTACCTACCATAACGTTCCATGTTAGTTGTCTTCTCTTGCCTTCTTTCTTGTGTCCCACCCACCATCCCCCTAGCCTGGTCAGACTGAGAAGATTAAGCTTCTTCTCTTAAGAGGTTTTATCCTTTTTTCTAGCTAATCAGCTTCTAGTGTCACTAGATTAGGTTGATCCTTTTCAGAGGATTATGATTATTATGATTGTCATTTTTAGTATTATTACTTTTTCTTCCTCCTCTCCAGTTGGAAGAATATATTGCATAATTTCCTTAGCTAACAAACGAGATCTGGGTAGTCTCCGCCTTGCATCATGGGATATAGGGTTGCCTCGAGCTGGTAAAATTAGCTCTCGAGCTTAGTAAGTGGCCGACTCGGAGCCGATTAACTTCTTAATTGTGCATGGATGAATTGTTGATGATCCCTGATGGAAATTTCCATAGACGTAGGCCCTTAGGAACAATCCTGAGTTTAATGCATTCTCTGAGGTATGCATTTTCCAAATGCAACTTTTTACATTTTAGAAGTTTGGAATCATACTGTCATCTTACCTTCCACAGAAGCTCGGACTTGTGTTTGGTTTGAAGAAAAGGAAAATGCAGCCCCTAGCTAATCACTTAGCTGTGGAATATCCCTTCTCATTGGAAAAGGCCTCTCATTGACGTTGTTTCTAATATTTTCACTTGTCAACCTTGAGTTTCCATGGGTGGCCATGGTGGTGCAGTGGTTAGCATTGTTGCCTCACAGCAAGAGGTTCTCCAGTTCAATCCTTGGCTGGCTTGCCTTCTGTGCGGAGTCTGCATGTCCTCCCTGTGGTCACGTGGGTTTCCTCCGGGTGCTCCCATTTCCTCCCACATCCCTAAGACATGCTGCAGGTGGAGTGGACACTCTAAATTGGCCCTAGGTGTGAGTGCGTGTGTGTGTGTGTGTGTGTGTGTGTGTGTGTGTGGATTCTGTGGAAGGTTGGGCGCTGGGCTGGCAACTCGACACTGTAAAACTCCACTGCCAATCATGAGCGGACAGGTGATCCACTGTGGCGATCCCTAACCAGGAAAAGCCGAAAGAAGAAGAAGAAAAAAAGAACCTTGAGTTTCCACGAAGTAAGCCTTGTTGAGCATTTTGTGATGCAGGCCGTGGTAAATCCTGTTGCGCTATCTGATTCTCTACAACTAAGCATTCAGATGTTGACAGGAAGTAATTTGTTGAGCAACAGCACCCTCTAGTGGGTTAAGATGTTCATTGGTATCTGTCTCATCAACAATTCACACATGCACAATGAACTCTTAAATATGTTTAGACAAGTTGGGTTGGAATTTTTGGAAGTGTTAATAAAATATAATGACAAAGATATTGACATTTTAAGTAAAGAGTTATCAGCCCTGGACAGTAACATAAGAAACTATGTCTCTTTTGAACAGTTTAGATATGAATACCTGAAAATATATAACAGCATAGAGCAACACACAGAGACTTTAAAAATGGGGAAGAGTAGAAAACTATAGAGAGACATCAACGAGTATGCTAACGGTTTGGCTTACCCTAAACCCCCTAGTGCACAACCCAAATGCAAGTTTTTCAATAACAAATTTGGAAATAATTGGGCTAATAACTATGATACCAATAGTGGGAAAGTACCTAATGATGACACAGATGAAAATGAAGTTATGGGTAGCTATGAAGATGAATATCCTGTGCTGAGAATATCTGAGAGAATCAGAAATAGAACTGACTCTCAAGCTAGACCTATGGTACAGGGGGGTATCAAGCAGTGAGTTTTCAAGGGGCCAAACCGAAGACCAGGAACTGGAGAACGTGAATTGTACTAACACTGACTGCTCCAATGACTTTGTCCATGAAGCCATATGCATGGGGGATATGTCTTTTGGGCTCTCTCTGTTGAAAATGTATTGAATCTTTGTACTATCATAGAAGATGATAACGATTTTAAGGTATATAATTACTCAAAAGTAAATATAGAAACTGATGTAGCTAATCTGTTAGCAAAAGGGATGACTTTTGTACCTGCTAGATCGTTTGATTGTATGAACACAATAATAGATTTAAAGTTATACCTTAGAAAATTAAATTTTTCTCTCATAAACCATAGCAAGGTATATGACTCTCATCAAAATTTATGGAGTATTAGTTCAACTTATAACTCACCCCTCCATCCGAAGTTAGTCATATATGAAAAATTATGTGAACTTGACTTAAAAAAACTTACAAAATAACAAGAACAAGTCCCATAATTTTAATTTGACAGAGACTGAAATAGCAGCCATGGATCACTTGCAAGGTAACAACATTAGAATAATGAAACCAGACAAGGGGGCGTGGTAGTTATTATGGATATAGACAGTTACAATGAAAGGTTACAACTTTTATTAGAAACTGATAGATATAGTGAAATCTCTCTAAACAAATTAAATGGGGCATACTGAAAGATTCACTCACAGTTAACCTATATATTCTTAGAAAGAAGAGTTGACATCGATCTGTATAACTGTCTGAACATCATTACCCCACGAATATCAGTATTTTTTGGGATTCCAAAAATACATAAGAGTATTCAAAATCCTCCTATGAGACCTCTAGTTGATGGAAGAGGTTCCATTGCTTCTTCATGTGCTCAGTTCTTGGTTTATGAGTTAAAGAAAATAATAGTGAAAGAAATTCATATATGTAAAGACTTGTGGAGCTATTAGAACAGATAGGTAAAGCATCTTATCACGTCAGTGACATTTTCATCACCATAGATGTAACTGACCTTTACACAGTCATTCCACAACAAACTGGGATAGAATGGGTAAACGAAAAGCTTGTAGAATACAAGGTGCAACACAGTACATTAACCCTTATTTTAGAATTGTTAGAGCTGGTTTTAACTAATAATTATGTCTCTTTTAACCATAAGTATTACCTGCAAGAGAAAGGAATAGGCATGGGCTCACCGTGTGGTGGAGCCTATGCAAACCTAGTTATGGCATACTGGGAATGACAGTTTGTCTTCCAGTCAAGGTTTAATAACTGTATTAAACTATACCAAAGGTTTCAAGATGACATTTGTATTATTTGGAAAAGAATGCAGGCAAAGGATTTTTTGTCTTACATTAATGAAACTACTAGCTTCTTAAAGTTTACATGGCAATATGATTCAGTTAGCATAGATTATTTGGATGTGAATTTGATGAAAGATGATGAAGGTGGTAGATATGTGTCTAAAATTCATAGAAAAGCTACATATTCTAACACTTTTCTTCATTACACAAGCTCACACCCATTTCATCAGAAAAAGTGTGTTATGAAAGGCCAATTGGCCAGGGCTGCTGGCATGGTCACAACACACGAAGAATTTTTGAAAGAATGTCAGTTTCTATGTGGTATGTTACTGAAAAGAGGTTACCCGGTAAAATTAGTGGAAGAACTAAGTATGGAAGTCATTACTAAGAGACTAAATGGTTATTTTCAACCTATTTTAAGCACCATTCCACTTACATCAGCCAATGGCGGGTATCAGGGAGCATTAAGTACCACAGAATGTAGTACCATGGTAGAACTATGCAATGACACTACACAACAACCACCAGACTTTCAAAAAGCCTTAACTATAACTTTTAGCCGGGACGATAAGTTTTTAACTTTTATTTTTGAAAAAAACTGGCCAATTCTGTTAGAGGATGCTAACCTCAGGATGCACTTAGGGGTTAAACCAACTATTGTATATAGAAGAGGTAATAATTTTAAGGATTTTTTCAAGAACAGACAAGTTTCCTCTCATGTAAATAAACAAGGAACTTTTAGATGTGGAGCTTGTTCATGGTGTCATATGGTAAAAGTAACTGATAATATAACTATTACAAACATTAAACATCAGATAAAAGGGAAATATTCTTGTAATTCCAGAGCAATGGTTTATTTGGCCATGTGCGATTCATGCTCTGGTTTCTACATAGGAAAAACTGAGCGTAAGCTAAGTCAAAGAATCTATGAGCATGACTACGCTATTAGGAAAAACGATCTGAATAATGCATTGGCCAAACATATTTCTGACAATGTGAACCATAAATTTTCCTTTGTAGTAATTGACTGAGTCACTGTTGATGAAAAGAAGCCTTGGGGTTTACAGTTAGAAATAAATGAGCTAAAATGGCAAATCCACTTTCAAGCAGAAAGTTGGCCTGGCATCAATGATCGCACTTCTATCTTGGCCATATTGAAACTAAAAACACTTAAAAGAAAAAAGGTTTTAAAACAACAGAAATAAGGTTGTTTGACAACTGGCAACATTTTACAATTTTATACATTAATTTACATATTTAAATATATATATATATATATATATATATATATATATATATATATATATATATATATACATATATACTCTTTTTGAATATTAGTTGTATTAAATTGTTTTTAATGTAGCGTTGACAGTTTTTCGTTTGTATGAGGCAACAGTTTTAAGTTCAGCTGTATATCATGATGACTGACACTGTTTTTAACCAACAGAAAGGCTTTCTACACAGCTTAAATGTAAACCCATATGTCACAAGATGGGTTGCAAACTGGCTTAAGGACAGAACCCACAGGGTTAGAGTTGCTGGCGCTGTGTCAGACTCCAAGCCAGTTACAAGTGGGCAAACTGGCGCCATAGTGGAAAGTGCATCGATTCCATGTGAGGGAGCACAGAGCACTCTGCTCAAAGAGAGAGAAATCTAAACCTGTGGAGATGGGATGGAGGAGGTTTACCCCTCAATCATCTCTGTGTGCTGGACAGAGACAGCACACAAAACTAATGGGCAATTTTTTTTTTCATATAAGTGGCGTAGCTTATAAAATTTAGCTAGTATAAACCTATGAACCTATGAACCTATGTTATAGTATTTAAGGTGATTGATTGTAGAATAGTTTGTCTGATGAAGTTTGAAACTTGTTCAAACAAAATCTCTAACCATTTCTTTGTTACTGGAATCATTAAATACTTGGGGTTTTTATATTTCTCAATTTGTGGTTCCTTTCATTTCACCATTTGAACAGTGTTCCAGAGATTCATAGTTAGTAGCTGTGTTTAGTGCAGTCAGGGTGTTGGGGCCATCCCTGAATCCATGCTGAAGATCTGTGAGTAGGCTGTACTAATTTGTATATTCTAACATTTCTTTATAATATATCTTTTCAAAAAATGTTGTGATGGAACAGAGAATAGAGTTTAATTGGTAGTCTTCAGGACCAGTAGTGTCATGCATCATTTTACAAGGAACTGTAAGAGCATGCTTGAATTGTGAGAGTACATTTCTAGTAGTAAGAGAGAAGTTGCAGATATGACCAGAGCTTTGGAAATTTCTGTGCATGCACATTTTATTTTATTTATGTATTTATTTATTTAATATTTGTTGACTGGGAAAGTCCAACTAGGGCAGAGCCTATTTTGAGCAGAGGCCCGGGGAGAAACACTCCAGAGACATGTGTTTGAAATGTGGGAGGAAGCCCATGCGAATGCAAGGAGGACATGCAGACTCTACACAGAAGGCACCCCAGCCGAGAATCGAACCAGAGAACCTCTTGTTGTGAGGCGACAATGTTAACTGCTGCACCACTGATATATATATATGATATATGTTGACAAAATAAAATAAAAACAAAACAAAAAAAGACACCAGGATGTGCATGTTTCAAGATACATCCTTGAAGCATGCCAAAGAAAACTAATGATTTTTTTGTAGAGGGCAACCCTCCCTGCACACCCTGTAAATTATATATGTATATATATATATATATATATATATATATATATATATATATATGTGTGTGTGTGTGTGTGTGTGTGTGTGTGTGTGTGTACAGTTATATATCTGTGAGTGTGTGTGTGTGTGTGTGTGTGTGTGTGTGTGTGTGTGTGTGTGTATATATATATATATATATATATATATATGTGTGTATATGTGTATGTATATATATATATATATATATATATATATATATATATATATATATTTAAAATTAAATGTATGTATTTGTAGATATTTATATGTATGTTTTAAAACATTTACATGTATGCATATATGTCATACATGTAAATGTATGTGAATATATATATATATATATATATATATATATATATATATATATATATATGCATACATACAGTGGATATAAAAAGTTTACATACCCCTGTTAAAATGCCAGGTTTTTGTGATTTAAAAAAATGAGACCACATTAAATAATTTCAAAACTTTTCCCAACTTTAATGTGACCTATAACCTGTACAATTCAATTGAAAAATAAACAAATCTGTTAGGGGAAAAAATATAAAAAATAAAAAGCATACAATAAGCTGGTTGCATAAGTGTGCACACCCTTAAACTAATACTTTGCTGAAGCACTTTTTGATTTAATTACGTCAGTCTTCTTGGGTAGGAGTCTATCAGCATGGCACATCTTGATTTGGCAATATTTGCCCACTCTACCTTGTAAAAGCACTCCAAATCTGTCAGATTGCGAGGGCATCTGTTGTGCACAGCCCTCTTCAGGTCACCCCACAGATTTTCTATTGGATTTAGGTCTGGGATCTGGCAGGGCCATTCCAAAACTTTAATTTTCTTGTGGTGAAGCCATTCTTTTGTTGATTTGGATGTATGCTTGGGGTCATTGTTGTGTTGAAAGATGAAATTCCTCTTCATCTTCAGTTTTCTAGCTGACACCTGAAGGTTTTGGGCCAAAAGTGACTGGTATTTAGAAGTGTTCATAATTCCCTCCACCTTGATTAAAGCCCCAGTTCCAGCTGAAGAAAAGCAACCCAAAGCATGATACTGCCACCACCATGCTTCGCAGTGGGGATGTTGTTCTTTTGGTGATGCAAAGTGTTTTTGCGCCAAACGTACCTTTTGGAATTGTGGCCAAAGAGTTCAACCTTGGCCTCATCAGACCATAACACATTTTCCCACATACTTTTGGGAGACTTGATGTATTGTTTTGCAAATGTTAGCCGGGCCTGGATGTTTTTCTGTGTAGAAAAGGCTTCCGTCTTGCAACCCTACCCCATAGCCCAGACATATGGAGAATACAGGAGATTGTTGTCACATGTAGTACACAACCAGTACTTGCCAGAAATTCCTGCAGCTCCTTCAGTGTTGCTGTAGGTCTCTTGGCAGCCTTCCTGACCAGTTTTCATCTTGTCTTTTCATCAATTTTGGAGGGACGTCTATTTCTTTGCAACGTCACTGTTGTCCCACTTTTTAATGACTGGCTTCACTGTGTTCCATGGTATATCCAATGCTGTGGAAATTTTTTTGTACCCTTCTCCTAAATGATACCTTTCAACAATGAGATCCCTTTGATGCTTTGTAAACTTTCTGCGAACCATGGATTTTGATGTAGCAGGCAACTGAGTAAATGTCAGGAAAATCCTAGAAGGACAGCTGAACTTTATTTGGAGTTAATCAGATCTCTTTAATTGATGGTAGGTGTGTACCCAAGAAGAGTGAATGCTGTAATTAAATCAAAAGGTGCTTCAACAAAGTATTAGTTTAAAGGTGTGCACACTTATGCAACCAGCTTATTGTACGTTTTTTTTATTTTTTATATTTTTCCCCTAACAGATTTGGTGTTTTTCAATTGAATTGTACAGGTTATAGGTCACATTAAAGATGGGAAAAGTTTTGAAATGATTTATTGTGGTCTCAGTTTTTTATATCACAAAAACCTGGCATATATATATATGTAAGCCGCGGTGGTACAGTGGTAGGGTTGTTGCCTCACAGCAAGAGGTTCTCCTGTTCGATTCTCGGCTGGAGTGCCTTCTGTGTGGAGTCTGCGTGTCCACCCCGTTGTAGAGTGGCCTCCGAAAGACATGCGTGAATGGGCATGCCTTCGTTGAAAGTTGGGTGTCGGGCTGGCAACTCGGCACCATAAAAATCGACTGCCAGTCATTAGCGGACTGGAGTTCCGCTGTGACGACCCCTAACCGGGAAAAGCCAAAAAGACAAACTTATGTATATATTTATATACAGTAATACGCACATGTATCTACTGATGTTAACAAAAATGTCATCAATCCATCCACAACCCCTTTTCCCAGTTTTGCAAATGGGGTCACTGTGGCACTTCACTCAACGGTGACAATCATCTAGAGCCAAGGTTCACACTACCAGGTTATCAACATATTGTCAAAAAAAATCAACAACACATAGCACATGTTCAGGGAGATAACCTGGAAGCAGGCATCCCCCATCTAAATTATATGTACCAACTCTGAGATTCTACAAAAGAATGGAAGAGGCATATTCCCCAGCCCTGATCTTACGTTAAGCTCACTTAAGACTTAGTCAGCTTTCCTATTGACCAAATGCATCAGACAGGGAGGCAGTTGACTTAAACACCAATCAACTAATTTAACCAGGTGGCTCATATACATATGTATGTATGTGTGTATGTATGTATATATATATATATATATATATATATATATATATATATATATATATATATACATATATATATATATATATATATATATATATATATATATATATATATATATATACATATATGTATGCGTGTGTGTTACAATAGTTAATTTTATATCCTTGTTTTAAAATCAATTAGTTAATTGATTAATTAATGTAATTAGAATTAATGGGTCTCTTCTGTTTTAGGAGTTTTTAACAGTGAATTGTGTGATTTTGAGGATTTTCTGATACTGTAGCACATTAATGTATGTGTTAAGAAACTTGGTTCAGTTCTCTGATAATACTCCATCTACATCAGGGTTCAGTACCTAACACTATTTCAGATACTGTCCTGTTGGTGTGGGATTATCTCTTTTTATCTACTCATATATTAACAAATCAACATACTTCCAGATTTTAAATTCAAGCTCCTTGACATGTTGCTCATGTTTGATAAATTAATTTACCATGTCACTGCCAGCTATAGATCCCTTTCAGTATCACATAAGGACCAAAGCAGGTACCTAGAAGGGTTTGATTCCATACTTGTTAATCCCATTACCCAAATTTTAAGTTATTTTACTTATCTGCCCATCAGTTGAGAGTCTTACACGACTATCATTAAATACTCCCAGTATTTTTATAATTCATTAATTCCATACTCCCTGAATCAAATTGCCTATGTTTTCATGTGAGAAGTATAGCTGACCTTGCCCTTATGAATGTTGCCATTACCTTTACACTTGCTAAATTTATCCCTTCCTTGATCAAATATGACAACTAGACTGTGACTTTGTCCCTTAAAACTACTAGGAAATTGCCATCAAATTAAACTGTGTTCATGGACTTTTCCAACATTATATTCTGTCTGATGACCATTACAAAGTGTTTTGTCATGCGGATTTAATCTGTATAGCTGCCACATTTACCTATGATAGTTATAGCCATCACAATGATTTGAACATTTAAATCTCTACATTGTAGACTTGGGTATGGTGGGGAATTATGGGTAAAACTCAAGTGGTAGAACTGTCAGATAAACAAAGTTTATAACTGGATGGGAAAATGATGTGGTACATGCAAAACTTTTTCCACCATCAGTTGATGTAGGGATATAAGCAGGTCTGCACAGATACTAAACACATCATTACAAACAATAAGGTTGAATATGAATTTGAAGATAACTAGCTTTTTTAAGGTTAATTGCCAAAGATTTTCTTCATCTGCATTAGGAGCATTATATGTAATGTTGAATATTACCATGGGGTCAAAGTAATAAGCACTAGTTATTCTAATACTGAAGTAATAGCAACTATTTTGGCTGACAAATTCAGCTCAAAATGTTCCTCTCCCTCATACCAAAGTGTCCCTTCCCTTGAATCTTATAACACTTCTGCTGTCTTCATTATCACTGTGGATCATATCCAGAAAGCTATATCTAAAAAACGCTATGGATCCAGACAATATTCTTGGTTGACTTTCTGTTAACATAGATTGCATTATCGCTAGCAACTCTTCATGAGGGCAGTGTTGTAAATGACCCTGGCCTTTATCATTCCATTAGCCTTATTAGTATTATATATAAAAACATGGAGTGAAATTTGTAACTTTAAAAACATGCAATCTAAGTCATTAGGGTTTTGTAAAGGGCAAGTCTTGCTTCCTTAATTTGTTTGACTTTTTTGAGCGTTTGGCTAATGGTGTTTTTGTGGTTGAGTCAATCCATTGATTAGGCATTTGATATGATTCCATGTACATAAGTTGTTGATAAACCTATAGCAGTTAATATTTAAGTTGGTCTTACTTGATTTATTGCTCATTGATTCCTTTAATTGTACACACAACTTCTCAACTAATAAATTAGTCACTAATGGAGTCCCTCAGGGCTCTGAACTGTGTCCCCTTCTCTTTGCCACCTAATGTCCTAGATCTGTGATTGACCAAGTTTGCACTTATCTACAAACTGTGCCACTATTGATTCCATGACAAACCCTGCTATTCTCCCAGGAGGGCTAGATAGAGATAACACCTGGTGCTCTCTCTATTACATTAGACCTACTGCAAAAATGCAGTGTAGTTGCATATGGAAAACAAGTCTTTTCCATGGATTATCATGTAAATGGAACCCTTTTTAAGGTCAATAGAAGCAGTAGAGTTATAGACACTTTAGTCGGCAGTGAACTGACCATCAGTCATCAGTTACAGTAAAGAAATCCTTTTTCATTACCCAAAGTGTATTATCAAGTTCAAGAGTTCTTAGTCCCGCTATATTCTTCCCTTATTAGGACGATCATTGAATGTAACACTCAGATTGATCTGTATCTTACCTACATCATGCAGTTTGAGAAACATCAACATTTGCTGACTAAAAGAATGAAAGGGCTAGGCTCCCTTAGCTACCCAGATAGAGTAAAAAGTCCTTCACTTTTTTTCCTTCTTGTACAGACTGTTTCATGGAGAGCTCTGTCTTACCTTTTGAGCTATTATAAACCTATTTTGTTAGTTATTTTGTACCTCACAGAGACTAGTAATACTTGGAAAAGTCACTCCAAAAGGTTTCAGCTTACATTGTAACATAAACAAGACTTTCCTGGATGGATAAGCTCTTCACACAAATCATTCCCTACCTGTGTGGAGTGGGTGGTTGGCATAAAGGTTATGGTATTTGCCTTACAAGCAAAAGGTGCAGGGTTTGATTCTCACATGGGGTAATTGGCTAGGCTTAAAATGGCCCACAAGGGCAGTTAGCCTAGTACTAATCGATGAACCTATGAACTTGTTTAGGTGTTTTTTTTCCAGTAGGAGAAGCAACTGAATGGGTATCCTCCATGGTTGTAGCTCATAAGAAATGTTCAGATGATATTTAAATATGTGTTGATCCAAGAAACTTAAACAAAGCACTTAGGTGTCCTCATCATCTGATGGGTACAGTAGAAGAGGTAGCTGCTGTCATGCCAAATTCTACTGTTTTCCCCTGACCCCCCCCCTTGTCAGGGTCAAATGAAACAACTTTTCCAAAACTGACTACAATGTCCTCAGAGCAGGTATAAGCAGCTTCACAACCACTGTCCCTTCAATTGGAACTGGCACTAATGTCCAAGTTTACACCAAAAAAATCTATATGAGCACCTATATAGCTGTATGGACTCAGCAGTACCTGATAGGATCAAATCATCTTCCTCAAGGAAGAGTAAACTTGTCTGGTGGACAGCAGCAGTAAACAAACTCTATAATAAAAGGAAAAATAAATGCTGTCCAGGACCAAGAAGGAGCAGGTGCCAAGTTGGAAGCAATCTCTCCTTTGTCTAAACAAGCAAATAAGGTCACTGGTGAAATCCTCTAAGGCTAACTTTGAGTCCAGATTGGCCACATCCACTAAGGACAATCACAAGGCCTTCTTCACATATGTCCGCAATCTCAAAGGTAACATCCAGATCTGCTCTGAACTGGTGGTCAGTAGCACCACATACACAAACACCATAGATATAGCCAACCTGCTGGCAGACAGGTTCAGTGAAAACTTCATCCCCCTGTCCTTCCCATCAGTAAACCAGGACATTCCCAGCACCTGCCCCCCTCCCCTCATCACCAGGGAGCACGTCCTTAATGCAAAGGCAAAAAATACAATCTCCATGGGACCCGATAACATCCCTGGCTGTATCCTACATGAACTCAGGCATGAGCTTTCAGCTCCATTAGACACCCTATTCAGCTCCATTAGACACCCTATTCAAGTCAAAGCCTGAGCACTGGCTTTATCCCAGCTGAATGGAGGACAGTCACTTTCACCCCTCTACACAAAGGTGGAGCATCCACTGACCTAGGCAATTATAAGCCCATCAGCCTAACTAGCTTGATCTGCAAGGCCATGGGATGCATTATCAGGGACCTTATAAACAAGGACATTGGCAACCTCCAAATGCTTGACCCCACATAGTTTGGTTTTGTCAAATGCAGATCATGCTTGTTAAACTTGGTCGACGTCTTCAAAATAGTCACCAAAGCCATGGACGAGGGGAAGACAGTGCACACTGTCTACCTTGACCTAGCCAAAGCCTTTGACATTATTCCCCACTTGGGCATAATAGATAAACTCTCCCAGCTAGGCATCAACCCGTATGTTACCAGATGGGTAGCTAACTGGCTCACTGATAGAACCCACTCAGTCAAAGTAGTGGAAGCCACCTCTAGTAGTAGACCCGTAATGAGCAGTGTACCCCAAGGATCAGTCTTGGGGCCACTACTGCTTGGGATATACTTTTCTGAGATGCAAGCCAAAACCAGTGGTCTATAGCTGACCAAGTTTGCAGATGACTGCAAGAAGGGCGCTGTCTTAAATTCCCCTAGTGATGTGAACATCATCCAAGTGGGCCTTAATCACACAAATGACTGGTGCCAGAAGCATGGCCTCAAACTAAATGCCAAGAAATGCATCATTATGAAAATGGTATCCCCACTAATTATCACATTAAAAACAATGTACTAAGCATGCAGTCATTCATGAGGGACTTGGGCACCCAGGTTGATAACAGCCTCACTTTTGACCACTACATTACCTCCGTTGTATGGAAGGCTTTCTACATGGCCCACCTTATAAGTACAGGTATTTCATCCAGGAACAAGGAGGTCATAACATCCCTGTACTCCTCTCTCATCAGACCCATTATCTAGTACAACGCCCCCTTCGGCATGTACCTTGCCAAGCACATGCAGCAGTTGGAGAGACCACAGAGTTTCCTGACCAGGAAAATCCAGGGTCTCAAACACCTATCCTATACAGATAGGCTAAAAGCACTTTCCCTCTACTCATTTTCGTACAGACTGTTCAGAGGTGACCTGTCTCTGGCATACAAGGCCATCTCAGACCCAGCCTTGATGGAGTTGCTGCATATTCGTAAGACAAACTCCACTCGAGCAACCTGCACACAAGGCCTTAACCTGTTTTGTGACATTAATAGAACTTGTTGGCGGGATAGATTTATGTCCCAAAGACTCCCCCATTTGTGGAGTAGACTCCCCCGCCATGTCAAGCAGACTACCTCTCTAGTCCTCTTTAAGAGGAACCTGGATGACTGGATGGGAAACAGAAATACACCCCTGGGATTCCACCTGTGTCCCTGCTGGACAGGTGAAACAGGTACTGATTTTGTGTGAACATGGGTGAAATTCTTGACTAGGCTTATAAGGGCCTCCAGGCCAGTAGCCTAGTATCATCCTGTGAACCTGTGGAACAGACTTCCTTTGTATGTTAAATGCTGTAATCCCTTAGCTTCCTTCATGAATTACCAGTATGACCCTTATCAAGAAAGTGATTGAACTTACCATCAGTACTCCTAAGGTGAATGTGTAGGGTATGTATGGTTGTACAAGCCACATGCCTAGTACTAACCAATGAACCTATGAAACTATGTAGTATTCTGTTGTAGTTTTATCACACATGCTTGTTAACACTGTTTTATTTGAGTTATTTCTATCATATATTTTTTGATGCTTGAATGTGTCTTCATCCATCTTATGCCTTTTATTCATTGCAACTAGAAAATGTCTAAAAAATTCCTTATGGTTCATTTCTCCTCCCTGTAAAATGTAGATAAATACATCTCTACAGATTGCGTTGTAAAATGCATCTGCAACATGCTGAAGCACACATTTTAGCCAATAGGGATAAGATATGGATATCTAAATATAATGAGGCCTACAAAACTTTGCAATATCAGCTGATTTTTCTGAAGTACTGATTTATGATGTTTCACCAGCCAGTTAAAATTGATACAGCTGCTTCTTTCATTGCAGCACCACTGTGTTATGTCTTAACTTAAAGTATTGTGTTAAGCCTTAATGGAACGGACACATTTCTGAGCTAGGCATGCTTTATCTGTTGAGCTTGAGCACAGTTATGACATCATATAAGAAGAATGTGTAACTGTTGTCTTCAGTGCGAAAAGAAATTGCTACATACTAAACTGATGGACTAAGGTACACAAATGCAGCATTTCAGAGACTTGTTACTAGCCTGGCTGAGTTCATGCCAGTGCTCTAACTTAAGAGACAGTTCCTCTACTTCACTCTTTTCTGTAAGCTCTTCCTTTTCATTTATTTGTTTCTGCACTGAGCCAGTCAGGAATTCTTTGTGCACATTCCTACACAACAATTCTTCCTACTTCTTCTGTTAACTTCCATAGCTGTACTACTTCATCATTATAAAGACAATATTTCCATTTATAGGTAGGAAAAAATCTCCACAGCAGACTATCTCCTTGAAGAAGAATTAAATAAAAAAAATACCCTCAATTCGCATAAATTATGTTGCATTTAGAGACAGGAGTGCTTCCTGAACAAAACAAACACCTTTAGTCTTTACTCTTCAGTGCATCTCAACAAGTGCTTGGAAAAATTTGTGCAAAATTAGTTTTACCTGTGACGAAAGGCAGTACTGCCAGCACAGCTAGCTGGAATTTTGTAAATAATTATGTCTTTTGTGAATATCAAACTGATTTATACAAGAAGTTTGTGTTACAAATGTATTAGAACTGCATATCATACAAGATGCTAGTGTTACAAATAGGTTCATAGGTAGGTACTAGGCTATCTGCCTGAAGGCATTTATAAGCCTAGCCGCAATGTGTTGGCTTTCGCCTCCCCCTTAGATTAGTTCCCTGTGCCTCTGTCCAGCAGAGCCATTGAAGTGATCCCTGGGGTAAACTTTCAGTTTCCCATCCACTCGTCAAGGTTCTCTTGAAGAGGGTTAGCGAAGAGCTCTGCCTAATGTAGACTGGAATCTTGTTCCAGAGCATGGAAAGTCTCTGAGACAAGAATCTATCCCTCCAGCACGTCCTATTTATTGTTGTGGTGAGGTTTAGATCCCTGGAGCGTGTGGCTTGAGGGGATATGGTTTTCTTTAGGTAGAGCATGTCCATCAATTCTGGGTTGGACATGGCCTTGTATGTCAGGCAGAGATCACCTCTGAGTAGGCTTTATGCAACCGAGTACAACTGGAGTTTCTTCAGTCGAGCTGCATAGGGCATCTGCTTGAGGCCAGTGATCCTCTTGGTGAGGTACTTCTGTGGTCTTTCCAGTTGTTGCAGGTGTCTTGTAAGGTACATCCCAAAAGGGGCATTGTACTCTATGATGGGTCTGATGAGTGATGTGTAGAGGGGCCCAATGACCTCTTTCGATCTGGATGCAAACCATTTTGTGATGTGGGCCACATAGAAGGATTTTCTAACCATTTTGGCAATGTGATTATCAAAGGAGAGGTTACTATCTACTTAGGTCCCCAGATCCCTTATTATGTCTTCCATATTTAGGGGGCTAACACCTATGTGATAGTTCCAAAGCAGATGACTATGCACTTTTTGGCATTTAGCTTGAGGCCATGGTTTTGACACCAGGTATCTGTCTCAGTGAGACCCTTTTGGAGGATGTCTGTGTCAGCCGGAGAGTCAATTATAGCCCCTAGTTTGCAGTCGTCTGTGAACCTGGGTCAGCCATAGTCCTCCTGTGCTTGCCTGTACCTCTGAGAAGTATATACCGAACAGGAGGGGTCCTAGGACTGAGCCCTGGGGACCGCCACTTGTAACTGGCTTAGAGTCAGACCTAGCTCTCGCAACTCTTATCATGTGGGTTCTGTCTGTGAGCCAGTTGGCAACCCATCTTGTGACATAGGGGTTTATGCTCAGGCTGGTGAGCTTGTGTATAATACCGGAGTGGGGAATGGTGTCGAAGGCCTTTGCGAGGTCTAGGTAGGCTGTTTGGACCACCTTTCCGTCTTCTATAGCCTTGGTAACTGTCTCAACGAAGTCCACCAGGTTTAGAAGGCATGATCTGCCCTTAACAAAGCCGAAATGGGTAGAGTCCAGTGTTTGGAGGTTCCCAATGTCTCTCTTAATGAGATCCATGATGATGCTCTCCATAGCTTTACAGACCAAGCTGGTCAGGCTTATAGGGCGATAGTTCCCAGGGTCTGTTGTGGCTCCAACTTTGTGGAGCGGAATAACTGTTGCTGTGCGTCACTCTGTGAGCACACAGCCTGTATAGAGGCTGAGTTTAAACAGTGTGTTTAGCTGAGGGGTTAGTTCATCTTTGAGCACATGTAGGACACAGCCTGGGACACCGTCCGGTCCCATTGATGCTGTGTTTTTGGCTTTGGAGAGGGCTGTTTTAACCTGATTGTCTGTGATTTCAGGGGCACTGCATTCTTCTGGTATAGTTATGGGCCTTTTTGGGGGTGAGAGGGGGGTGAAGTTTGCACTGAAGCTGTCTGCCAGGATGTTGGCTATATCGGTCGGTTCGGTGTATTTTGTGTCATTCTGCACTAACTCTGAGCAGATTTGAGAATTGTCACTTAGATTCTTGACATAGCTAAAGAATGCCTTGTGGTTATCTTTGGAGTCCATGGCAATTTTTCTTTGGAAGCTAGCCTTGGATGATTTTATGAGGGAACATAGTTTCTTGCTGATACTGATCAGGGATGTCTTCCCTTCTTGGGATTTTACTCTTTTCTGTATTAGTTTCCTCCTTCTACTATATAGCTTGTTTATGGCAGGGGTCCACCAGACTGGTTTCCTTTTCTTGGAGGAGTGAGTCTTGGTTTTGTTTGATATAGCATGATCCATGCATTCTTGTAGGTGCCCGTAGAGTGCATTAGTAAAGGATTTTGCAGCTTGGACAGCGTTTTCCTTTAGCATGGGGGCTTTGAAACGTCCCACCTCGGTCTTAAGTAACGTGAAGTTTGCTTTTGAAAAGTTCTTCACGGTGGTTTCTTTGAGTGGGGGTGGTGGCAGAATGTGGATATTCAGAGTGATTAGTTTATAGTCAGATCTAACCAACGAAGGGTTGACGTCCGGTGTGGAACACCAGTCGCCCATGTTGGTGATTACAAATTAATTAATTATAAATTCTAGGAAAATGTTGGACAAGGGAGTTTGTACTTGAGTAGTTCTCCCAGTTAATGTTTGGATAATTGAAATCACCCAATATCAGGGTGTTTGGTAGGACCTTTATGTTTCCCAGTGTTTCCAGGAATGCGGAGAAGGGGTCCTGGGACATGGTGGGTGATCTGTAGCATGCTATAATTTAAATAGTTTTGCCCGTTGTTAGTTGCACGTGGATGATCTCTGAAGCATCATGCTGTGCCACTAACCTGGAGGTGTGGGTATCCTTGAATATGGATATTCCCCCGCCTTTTGTATTTCGGTCCGGGTATGGTATGAGTTGTAGCCTGGTAGTGCTGGGATGCTGTCTGGAGCCTTAAACCAGGTTTCTGTTACTGCACATATATGGATTTTCTCCATACTGAGGAGTGCCTCGAGTGTGTACATTTTGAGGTTTAGACTTCTGGCATTGAGTAGCATTACCCTCAGTTTTTTGTTACTTGTGCTATTTACGGCAGTGGGTTTGTCTTTTGAGCCTTGCCTAAAAAAGGCACTATGGGGGTGGCAAGAGCCTTGGCCATTATTCGAAGGCTTAAGGGTGACAGGTGCAAGCCATCTCTAGTGAAGCAGCGTGGCTTGTTGAGCATGTCATCCCACACTGACAGACACTGGATCCCCTTTGAATGACACCAGAAGCTTAGCCAATTGTTGAAATTGATAATTTTTTTCTCTATACCGTGGTATAATTCTTGGTGAGGGCAGGATGCTACTGAGGGTTAGGGTCATACCGGTCTGGGCTACATGATCAGAGAGCCTCCGTGTCTCTTTTCATGTAGTCCGGGGAGGTATGGCTCAGGTCGTTCACACCAACATGGACAATGACAAAGTCATATCTGTACTTGTTCTGGAGTGACCTGAGTGCTTGTGTTATGTGGCGGATCCTGGCACCCGACAAGCAGCTAAGAGTAACCTTCTCCTTGTTCAGCCTAGAGAGTGGGACGTTAGTGTGCCTTACTATAGAGTCACCTATTACTAGTGTGTTGGGTATGTTATTTTGCCTTAAGGGCTGTGATTGCGTGGCACACTGGTTTTGTGAAGTATGTGTTTCATGGTTTGTGTTGGGGGGGTGGAAGTTGCTTGGATGTCTGCTTTGGAGGTATCTGTTGCTTTTGCAGATTTTTATTTAGAGCCTCCGAGTATGTTTTTGTGTATTTATGTGTGTTTTTGCCAGTGTTGATTTCATAGGTCTATGTGAGATTGGTGGTGTGATGCAAGTAATTCCCTTCTTCTCTTGACTACCTGGTCCAGTCTTGGGTTGAGAGAGCTTAGCCTCCAGTTTGGCTGTATAATTCCATCTCTCGCATGTATTAGTGTTTGGTGGAAGGAGGAAAGGGTTGTCTGTGTACATGAGGAAATTGTAACACTGCCTCAAAATGCCCAGATTCACCAGTTGGACCAGAGAGTACACCTGAAACTGCCCTTTGGACATGCCTGTATAAGTACAGTGAACTGTTTTACTGATTGGCTGGTAAGGTGGAATAGAGAGCCTTGTCCTTATCTACAGTATAGGGGAGGGTCTAGTGCTTAGGTTTATTAGTGCTTGCTATGAGTTTTGAGCAAGTGCCATGATGAGAAGTGAATGGTTTGAATGCTTAAGGATAAAGTTTGTCTACTTCCAAGGGAAAAATTGAAGAGTATACTTTGTGGAGCCGGGAATAGTTATACCCTAGCTAACCAGCGCTGCCCAGCGCGCAAAACCATGCAAATGCTGGTTTTATAGCAGGGAAATGAAAGAGATAGAAATTAGCCCAAAATGGCCAATAAACTACTACTTTCTGGGCTGAAACCACTCCTCCAGGACAGATAAGCTGCTCAAAGCTCCCTCTCTCACAGTGAACAGAGAAACTTCCTTCCAGCCAAGTAAGGTATGGGCAAACACAGAAACTTGTAACACAGCCCTGAATTCAGCACCAACCCGAAAACAGGAGTATACTAGCTTAGAAAGGTAGGAAAACAAGTATTTTTTTTTTTTTTTTTTTTTTTTCAGAAAATAAAGCAGATGCAATAAAAAAAACACTTTAAATGCACAGAAATGGCTATCACACAACTGTGTAGCCTACAACAGTTAAACATTTCAAACACATTTCAAACACAAGCACTTTACAAATACCTTTTCAACACAAACATCTGTACAAATCAGTTTGATATGCACACTTGTGTTTGAAATGTGTTTGAAATGTATTAGAACTGTATGTCATGTGCATATCAAACTGATTTGTACAGATGTTTGTGTTGAAAATGTATTTGTAAAGTGCTTGTGTTTGAAATGTATCCACAGTGTGCTGTACTGGATAGAGAACAGAAATCTAGATGCACTATTGTAATTGTTTAAATGTATATGTTTTAACAGAGGAAATTGGCAGACAGGAGGTTAACCTCAGTCCAGCAAACTTTAAAAATAACTGAAATTAAATCCCTTTGTAGGCTAAGCCATAAAGATGCTATCTCACAGGTTTCAATATAGCCAGAGGCACAAAGTCTGTACTAGGAAGTGTTCTGTATTGTCTTTTGGGTGAACTAATTACTCCTATGTAAACGTGGAGGTATGCAATTGTTTTATGACTTCCAGCACCTGCCAAAGATCTGAGCAAAAGCCCTTGTGTGTATTTTTTACAGGCAGGTGCTAAGTCCTGTCACCTTCAAGCAATGGGGGTTTTGCATGGCAAATAGAAGTCAGATGACCAGAAGTGATGCCATTCTGCAAGCTGTCTTAGAAGTAATATTTTAGATATTATTTTGAGAAGTCTCTTAGTGAGACTGAGCATTCTGTATTCTGTCTTGGGCCTGGCAACAAGAAGAACCATTCTCCACATCATCTGCCTTGCACTGTTAAGTAGGTTATTAGGGAATAGTATAATTCTCTTAGATTCAGTCAGGAATATAGTGAAGCTTAGTTTAGATGTTTTTCATTATTTGTCTGACCTGTCCATCAATGTTATTTTAAATATTTTCTGTGATTTGAACTCTGATGTCACTGTGAATATATACTTAGCGTTTTCTTGTTCTTTTATTATTTATTATTAAATATATTTAAAGCTTTCGTTGTGGCTGATATCTGTAGAGATATTTAAGTTTTGAGAGTACTTGCATATTTATTTGGTGACACTGTGTGGGTTACTCCTAATAGCCTTGTTCTTGGTCAAACTATCATTTGTATTAATATTAATTTCACACAGTAAAATTGGACACCTTTTGTTAAGGGCCTTAAGGTAGCTGGCGAGGGGTTCTGGTGGCAGTGCTAACTACCTTATAATCTCCTTATAATCTGGGAAAAAGGGGGCATAGCTAATAAACCCATGCCAGATTTTCCACGTGTGTGTGTGTGTGTGTGTGTGTGTGTGTGTGTGTGTGTGTGTGTGTGTGTGTGTGTGTGTGTGTGTATGTATGTGCAAACCAAATTTCAAAGAGTGTGTGTGTCAGCTACTTGTGCAGGGACACAAAGCACTGGTTGGACAGAGAGAGTGTTAAAGGACTTGGCTTGGAACCCTGGCTAAGGACTGAACTCTATAGTAGTGCCAGTGGGGGAGTCTTATTGGGAATCTGGAAAAAGAGAGAGGAACCAACCCCAGATTCACGATAGTCTATGTATGCTCTTAAGGGAAATTGCACTTGATGCAGACAGCTGCATCTGGAAATACTCTGTGTGTACCTGTCATCTTACAACAGAATGTCCCCCACTGGTGCCAGTGGTGAGGATTGAGGCTTCTTGATTACTGGTCCACTGGAGGGCCTTCACATATTGGTTGGCAGTGGTGGGATATCCGCATCACATATTGGTTGGCAGTGGTGGGATAACCACATCATATATTGGGATTCAGTGGTGTGGATATTGAACTCCCGTAGCCTGTAAACTGTGGTCACTAAAGAAGGTGTCTATACTCTCAAGGTGTCACATGGTAGACATTCAGAGTTTCATATCAGAATCATTTTATTTATTTTTCCTTAGCTTAGTCAGGGAGGAAATCAGCAGAGTATTAGGGCAAGCTGACAAGGAGCCAGTTGTCTGAGATGTTCCAAGCCAAAGGACTGGTGCATGGCAACCTGACTAAAGGGAAAATGTTTGCAGCCTTAGTCACAGCTGCATCACTGACCAGCATCCAGGAAGACATCCAGACTGGCCTTAGGGATGTGCAACTCTCAGAAAATGGATAGTTTAACTTTTCCTCAGAGGACTTAAAAAAAGTCTGGAATTAAAGAGACTTGAACTGGAGGCCAAACATTTGGAAATGGAATCAGCACAGAGACTGAGTTGTTTGGAGGCTGAAGAAAAGGAGAAAAGGATGAAATTATAATCAGCAGAGAGACTGAGACATCAGAAAGCCGAAGAAAGTGCGAGGCAGAGGCAACATTTAAAGGAAATGTTGAATGTTCATCGTGTTTCACTGTTGCAGTCATTACAATTGGGTTATCCTGCTGGCAGGCTACCCGCAGTCGGCCTGAATTCCAAAGTCTATGTCCGGCGTAGGTTGCTATCGCCTCCTCCCTGACGTCAGTGTGCCAGGGGTATAAAAGATGCAGCCAATACCATTTTCTTCAGTTTTTCTTGCCACGTGGTGCCTGAAGCAAAAGCAGTTCGCAAGTGCCGGTCGGCCAACTCCTGAGATTTTCGTGTTCAAATTTCAGATCCGAAGTCTTCATTAAAAGCTAAGTACCCCGTTGGGGAAACTTTTTTCTTGCTACAGACCGATGTCAAAAAAAGTTAATAATTGTATTTCTTGTGGGAAGCAATACCTCATAAGGACTTTCATTCCTACTGTATTCCTTGCCTAGGCCCTGATCATGATGTTGCTAATTGTAGGTTCTGTGCTAGATTTAACCAATGCACTATTAAGCGTCAGTACGATTTTGCATTTCACTATTTTGGCAGAAGATTTAATTACAAAATGTCATCGGATAGCCATTTGACTACCGCAATTCCCAAGAAACGCAAGGAAAAAGAAAAGGACAAGCATCTGAGGTCCAAAACTGACGACGAGGCTTCTTCTAAGCCAGTCGCCGGTTCTCAGTGAGGTGCTTTCGCAGCCCCTGACGCCTGCTACTTTAGAGCCGCAGGCCACTACCAACTCCCATGTGGAGCCAACTAGGCCGCTGGAAACTCAAGGTACTGGAACCTCGGAAACTATTCCCACAGATGGGTCTGGAGCCGCTGAGCAGGCATTGGCTTCTGAGGGTGTTTTCAGGCCAGCACAGTTATATGTAAAACTGACTTCAGCTTCAAAGGCAAAGACTAAAGCAATTTTAAAGACAAAGAAACAAGTACAGCAGCCCCATGGACAGGCCTCAATGCCTAAAAAACAGACGCTCAAGATGGCCGAAGACCTAATTACTTTGATTAGGGTTCCCACCCCCCTCCTGATAAGAGGCCTAGGCAAGAGACAGAATATGAATCTTCAGATCAGGTTTCCATTTCATCTGATTCCTCTTCTGATCAGGAATACTCTCTTCCTCCCTATGAGGATTCAGATGCTAAAGAATCTATCCCTTCAGCCTCTCCTCCTGAGGATTATTCTTTTGGGGCAACTCTGCATACCATGAGGGAGCATTTTCACTGGGAGAGCCAAGATTATTCAGAATCTAAGAAAAGGCTCAGAGACTTCCTTTTACTGCCTCACAGGCCCCTTGCTATTCCTCCTGTGTTAGACATTGCAGATTATGTTTTTTCAGAGTCGAGTCTGACTCCTTGCCTCCAGCTCCTGTTAAGCCAGACAGATACTACAGGGTTCCTGATTCACATAAATTTCTTTTTAAAAACCCTGCTGCTGACCCAGAAACTATCTCTCAGGGTCCCAAAGGGGTCAAGGCTTCCACTGCAAAAAACCCTACCCCCTCTGACAGGGATTCGAGGGCACTGGACAGATGGAGAAAAAAGATTTACACTTCTGCTACCTTGGCTATAAGGGCTTTAAATTGTCAGTTTCATATGCTTAAATATCAGCAATATATTATGTCACTGCTTAAACAGAAATTGTTGATAAATTCTGAATGTGCAGAAAACAAAGAAATGCAGGATTTATTGCATGCAGCTGAACAAGTTGGAAAGCATACTTTGCAATGTGGTTATGATTCTCTGGAGGCCTCCTGCAGGGCCGCTGTTATGGGTTCTGTCATCAGGAGGCATGCTTGGTTAAAGGAACAGAATCTGCCTGATCATGTTAAAGCAAAATGATTAGATGCTCCATTACAGCATGATACCTTGTTTGGTGTTAAAGCAGAGGAGGTGTTGAAGAAAATGGAGGACAAAGCAAAGTCTGTGCAAACAGTCAAGGATTTTTTACAGGTACAGCCTCCAAGATTTAGCAGACACTGGCCTACAAAGAATTGGTCCTTTCCAGTGTCAGACAGGCCACAAAGGGGAAGATACAGACGTCCTAGAGGCAGATCCCAGCCCCAAGGCACATACAGGTCTTAAACAATGGGGTGCTTCTACCTCCAAAAGCGGAGAAGACAAATCACAGCCATACATGAAACAGTCCCAATGACTTCCCCCTGCCTGCGTCAAGCACTTATCTTCTGGCAGCACCTTCAGGGGGAAAACTAGCACTTTTTCATCAAAATTGGCACATAATAACCCGGGACAAATGGGTCTTGAACATAGTGTCACAAGGCTACAAGTTTCGCTTTCATACCCTGCCAAGGGCACATGGTTTGCCAGACCTGCCAAAATATCAATGGGCAGAGGCACAAAAGCAAATTTCATGCCACATGGACATGAGGGCCATTCAGCAAGTACTAGAGCAAGAGCAGGGACAAGGATTTTACTCAAGACTGTTCTTGGTGCCCAGAAAGGACAAAGCCTAGAGACCAATACTGGACCTATCTATTCTAAACACATATCTGGATATTCCAAAATTCAAAATGTTGACTCTGCAGCAGCTTCTGCCCATGCTGGGCAAGAAGACTTGGCTTGTGACTTTAGACCTAAAAGAGGCATACCTGCATGTCCCAATCAGACAATCATGGAGACGATATCTCAGATTCATAGCTGGCTCAATGCACTACCAATTCTCTGCACTGCCCTTTGACTTATCTACTGCACCCAGGGTCTTCACAAAATTCCTGGCTCCAGTAATTGCATTTTGCAGACAAAGAGGAATACAAATATATTCTTACTTGGACGACCGCCTCATTCAAGCAGAGAACAAGGACATTCTATTACAGCATCTGGCATTTGTAAAAAGTTTACTAGCATGCCTAGGGTACATGGTAAACGAAAAGGAATCAAAACTTGTACCCTCTCAAGAGATAATATTCCTGGGTGCAAGCTTAAATACAACTACCCAGATGGCTCATCTCACACCAGACAAACAAAGGCAACTGACTACTAATTTCAAACTGTTGGCAACAAAGGCCCAGTTATCTGCAAGAAAAATTCTGCAGGCTTTGGGCTTCATGGCATCCTGCATTCTGCTAATTCCATATGCAAGACTGCATATGAGGAAACTTCAGTGGTATCTGAAAAGTGTTTGGACTCAACATTGTCACAGCCTGGAAACAATAATTACCCTCATTCCCAGCCTGCAACAGGAGTTTCGATGGTGGACAAGGGCCTGTCACCACAACAAGGGACAGCCATTCACTTTACCCACAGCCAGGCAAACATTAACAACAGATGCATCAGATTATGCCTGGGGGGCCCACATGGCAGGAAGATGTATTCAGGGCACATGGTCCACAAGCCAAATGCATCTACATATCAATCAAAAAGAGATGCTAGCTGTTCAGAATGCCCTGACAGCCTTCAAGGACCAACAGTAAGTGAGGAATTTGAGGTAATGTCCAGGCTGGGCATTGAGACAGGTTCCTTAGGATTGGGTACCAGTGCTGGCGGGGCCAGTCTGGGGCAATCAGTATAATTTTTGGCTTCTCTACTGATAAAAACAGACAATACCACAGTCATGTGGTACATAAACAAGCAGGGAGGCACTCATTCCTATCCCCTTTGCAGACTAGCCATGACTTTGTGGGACACAGCATTGACTTACCAAGTACATCTGCAGGCACAATTCCTGCCAGGAAAGATAAATACTCTGGCAGACGAACTAAGCAGAAACCTCATGGATCCCCACGAGTGGAAATTGGATCAACAAATATTCAGCATAATAACAAGGAAATGGGGATGCCCGGACATAGATCTATTTGCCTCCCTTCACAACTGCCAACTACAGAGATTCTGCACAAGGACTTATCACAAGCAAGCATGGAAAGTGGATGCTCTCTCTTTCAGCTGGAAAAACTTAACAGTATATGCCATTCCTCCACTGCCCCTCCTCCCCAAGGTCCTCCTAAAGGTCAGACAAGAGAAGCCAAAAATGATACTGATTGCCCCAGACTGGCCACGCCAGCACTGGTACCCAATCCTAAGGAACCTGTCTCAATGCCCAGCCTGGACATTACCTCAAATTCCTCACTTACTGTCCCAACAAAACAGCCAGATCCTGCACACACAACTCAAGACCTTAAATCTGGCAGCATGGCAGATAATTTAGTCATTCAAAACACCCCTCTTTCTAAAGCGGTGATGGATGTTATTTTGGAGGCCAGGAGGCCTAGTACCAGAAAATCTTATGCTGAAAAATGGAAGAGATTCTGTGCTTGGAACCAGGCACAAGGAATTGACATGATTGCACCAAATATTCCTCAGATTTTGCAATACTTAACTGAGATGCTGGACAAAGGCCTATCCTTTTCATCAGTTAAGATTCATGCCTCTGCCATTTCAGCTCATTACAATACAGAGCCACCTGTTTTTTCTCATCCGTTACTAAGGCAGTACCTCAGAGGAGCCATAAACATAAGGCCTCCAAGGAGATCACCAATACCTGCATGGGACCTCAATTATGTCTTGGAAAAACTCACCCTGCCTCCTTTAGAACCAGCCGCTACAGCTGATAGAAAATTTTTATCTTGGAAAACAGCTGTGCTCCTAGCAATAACCTCTGCAAGATGAGTCTCAGAGCTACAGGCACTCATGGCTGTGGAACTTTTTTATCATTTTCCATCCAGATAGGGTTTCTCTGAGGACAAACCCAACATTTATGCCTAAGGTAGTGTCCAGTGTGGCCCTTAACCAAACTATTCACTTACCTACCTTTTATCCAAACCCACAGAATAAGGGTGAGAGACTTCTGCATTCTTTGGGCATACACAGACAGCTGCGCTTTTACCTGGACAGAACCAAAGCTTTCAGAAAGACTGAGCAATTACTAGTGGCATATGCTGCAGAATTACAAGAAAAGGCTATCTCAAAGCAGACTGTTTCAAAGTGGATATGCCACTGCATTCGTTTCTGCTATTCACAACATGGCAAATCAGTGCCTAAGGTCATTAGGCCACATTCAACCAGAGCAGCAGCCACTTCAGCAGCCTTCCTCAGAGGAGTACCAACCAAAGACATTTTAGAGGCTGCAACCTGGAGCTCAATGCACACTTTTACAAAGCACTATCACTTACCACTCTACTCTAAATCCAGGGCAGGCTTTGCCACTGCAGTTCTGCAGGGCCTCATAGCTACTTCTAATCCTATTTAGCTCCAGCCTCCCAACCTTAGCTTTGGGATTCAACCCAATTGTAATGACTGCAACAGTGAAACACGATGAACATAGTACAGTTGTGTACCTACCATAAATGTAGATGTTCGAGTGTATTCACTGTTGCAGTCCAGGTTACCCACCCACCATCCCCCTTATCTTTGCTGGAACGTATCTGTACTTCTCTATTATATACAACCTATGTGGTATATTTGCTGGTAGAGGAAAGAATAATTTACTTTGGTGCATGTATGCTTTATTGACATATTTTTAGCCTACCCTTTTGGGGGCACCTGACATCTGGGGCAAGAAAAACTGAAGAAAATGGTGTTGGGTGCATCTTTTATACCCCTGGCGCACTGACGTCAGGGAGGAGGCAACAGCAACTGACGCCTGACCTAGACTTTGGAATTTAGGCCGACTGCGGGTAGTCTGCCAACAGGATAACCCAATTGTAATGACTGCAACAGTGAATACACTCGAACATCTACATTTATGGTAGGTACACAACTGTACTTTCTTCACCAGGGTCAGGGAGGTAATGGGGAAGGGAGTAACCATACCCCATAAGCAATAAAGGTCAGTAAACTTCTTGCTCAGAACCAAGAAGTTGATAATTTTGATAGTTTTATTCATATGTTTGAAAGAGTACACAGGCAATATAATGTTGACCAAGGGATGGGTACAGTTCCTCACCCCCTTATTCCATGGTAAAGCTGTAACTGCTGTTTCGAAATTTTCTGATATTGATCGCTTAAATTATAATACAGTTAAAAATTGTTTATTGGAATGCTTTAAGTTAACACCTGAAGCTTATAGAAAACAAAGTTTTGTGAGCACAGACACAAGGCAGGTGAAAGTGTGTGATTATATTGCTGAGTTAAGTACTTATTTTTATAAGTGGGTGAGTGAGTGTTATGTCAACTCTTTTGAAGGGCTGGCAGACATTTTAATGAGGGAACAAGCCCTTAGCACTTTGCCTGATGATATGAGAATCTGGTTGGCAGATAGAGAATGGAACACCGCAGATGAGTTGTGGATAAAAGGAGACATATACCTAGCAAGCAGGGCATCACTGCACAGGATAGCGATACCCAGTGCTGCGCATGGGTGTAAGGGAACCCATGGTGGGCAGCTTAAACCTCCCCAACAGTGTCCGCCAGTTACAGGGGAAGCCACTAGTTCAGGTACACAGCCAGGATCAATGGTTAAATGTTTTAAATGTAACAAGTGAGGCCATGTAGCATATAGATGCCCATGGAGGCAAGGTGGGGAACAAAAGGTAGGGGAGCCAAAAAGTGGGAATAACGGAATGCCAGTGGTAAGTTGTCTGGAGACAACAAGGGTTCCAAACTACCACAAGAGGTTATAGCCTATCTTAGTAGATGTGAAACAGGTCACTGCTATGAGAGACACAGCCTCTGACCTAACCATTCTGAAGTCTCCAGTGGTTAAAGATGAGCACTGCTTGCTTGGGCAGTCTACTCCAGTCAGAGATTTAGGAGGGACCCCATTCCAAATACCTCTGGCTAGTTTTCATCTTGAGTGGGAGGGTGGAAAAGTAAGCAAGCAAGTAGATGCATTTGAAGATATTCCTGTAGATGTCTTGATAGGGAATGATTTTGATAATGCAGTACCTTGTGTGCTTGCAGTTACACACAGTCAGGCTTGGAGACAGGCATCTGGGTCTGGTAGCCTGGCGGGACCCAGACAGTCCACACACTTGAAGCCAGGACTAGTGAGGTGGCTACTTCAGGGAGGGAGCTATCCTGTAACAGTGAGACTGAAGGTGAGGCACTGCTGCTGGAGGGTACTGATGTTCTGTTGGACAGAGTAACTTCAAGGGCAGAGGTGAGTAGTAGTACCAAGGCTGACAGTGAATCAAAGGATAACAGGCATCCTGTGGAAGGGGAGCTGGGAAGGGTTACAAAGAGAGAGCTGAGACAGGCTCATCTCTCAGACCGTACATTATAAGGCTTGAGGGAGGTAGCTAGGGAGGCACCTGATTCTCAAGGAAAAGGGGATTCTGTATACTGGAACAAAGGGTTACTGTATAGAGAATGGACCCCTGAGGAAGGCCTAGTGGGTGAGAGAATACAGCAGTTGGTAGAGACCAGACCCTACTATCTGGCACTTCTAGCCATAGCCCATGACATTCCCTTTGCAGGTCATATGGGTGTAAAGCATACCAACACTCCTATTATGCAGAACCTTTATTGGCCTGGGATTGAAAGGGATGTAACAGGGTACTGGAGGACCTGTGAGCACTGCCAAAAAGTAGGCAAGGCAGGAGACAAGCTCAATGCTATGATGCCTTTGCCTGTGATTGAGGAGCTGTTTCACAGGATAACTATAGATATTGTGGGGCCTCTGAGTACCCTAAGTTCCACAGGGAAGAAGTATATCCTAGTGATAGTAGAGTATGCTACCAGATATCCTGAAGCGGTGATCCTGTCCTCCATTCAGGCAGAAAAGGGGGCAAATGCTTTTGTTAGACATTTTCAGCAGGGTAGGTTTCCCAAAAGAAATACTGACAGAGGCGCCAATTTCATGTCAGACCTGCTGGCTTGTCTGTGGAAGCACTGTGGGGTGAAGCACCTAAAGATCACCCTCTACCATCTCAGACTAGTGGTATGGTGGAGAGGTTAAACTCTACAATAAAGACCATGCTACAGGTATTTGCAGACCAGTTTAAAAGCAAGTGGGACAAATATTTGCCACAACTGTTGTTTGCTTACAAAGATGTGTCCCAGGAATCCACATGTTTCTCACCTTTTGAGTTGCTGTATGGGCATAGGATGAGGGGACCTCTAGCTTTGATTTGCGATGAGTGGGAGGGTGAGTGTAAATCCCACAAGGAGTCTGTTGTGACATATGTCCTAGACCTCATGACATGGCTAAGGGAACTTGTGGGCATGGCCCTGGAGAACCTGGCAGAAGCCCAACAGCAGGAAAAGGTCTGATATGACAGGAATGTTCTAGCCAGTGAGTTTGCTGTGAGGCGGCAGGTCATGGTTCTCATTCCTGTCTGACACAATAAGCTGCAGGCAGTTTTGGAGAGACCCTTCAAAGTGGTAAGGAAGGTCAGTGATGTTTACTGCATGGTAGAACTGCTAGGTAGGAGACAGGGGCAAAATTGTACCATGTTAACACCATGAAACCTTACCATGGTAGGGAGGCCCTGGTGCTAGGTATTTGCAGTAGGAGCCAGGAGGAGTCTGAGGGGGATCTATGGCTACAGGGAAGTAGCCAGCAAAATCCCAAGTTACTGTGGTTGAGTCTAGGGTTGTAGACATATGATATGACAGTGCAGCACTGTACTGGGATCAGCAGTGCCAAGGCAGCTGGGATCTCAAGACAGAATATGGGGTAATGTTTTCCCAGATAGGCTCATCCATCTCAAACAACATTTCTCAAGGGGCACTTGAAAAACTAGCTTAAGTCTGTGAAAGGTGTGTGTGTGACAAAAGAAGGTACTGACAGCACAGCTAGCTGGAATTTTTAAATAGTTATATGTCATTTGTGAATATCAAACAGATTTATACAAGATCCTTGTGTTAAAATGTGTTAGAACTGTATGTCATGCAAGATGCTGGTGTTACAAATGTATTAACTGTATGTCGTGTATATCAAACTGATTTTTACAGACATTTGTGTTGAAAAGGTATTTGTAAAGTGCTTGTGTTTGAAATGTATACACAGTGTGCCCTACTGGATAGAGAACAGAAATGTAGATCACTATTGTAACTTTTTAAATGTATATGTTTTAACAGAAGAAACTGGCAGAGAAGACGTTAACCTCAGTTCAGCAAACTTTAAAAAATGTCTGAAATTAAATCACTTCATAAGCTATGCCATAACGATGCTATCTCATAGGTATCAATGCAACCAGAGACACAAAGTCTGTACCAGGAAGCTTTCTGTATTGTCTTTGGGGTGAACTAATTATTACTCTGGAAGCATGGCAGTATGCAATTGTTTTGTGACTTCCAGCACCTGAGAAGATCTGAGAAAAAGCCCTTGTATGTGTATTTTTACAGGTAGGTGCTAATTCCTGCCAGCTTTCAGCAATGGGCGTTTTCAGGGCCGGATTTAGATGAAAAGAGGCCCTAGGCTATTCCACTTATGAGACCCTTTCACCTCCCATTTTTAAGTTTGTAAATTACATGAGAGATAATAAAATACATCATTACTGTGATATATATCAATATGTTAAATGAAACATGTTGTGATTGCTACTAACCTTTATAAAAAATGTGGCACGGATAATAAATAAAAAAAAGTTGAGAACACTTATTTGGACATTTATTCTCAGCACCATATATAGTACTTGTAACAATAACTAATCAAACATAACACACAACATTTACAAAGAAACAAAATTCAAATAATGAAAATCTTTGACTACGAAAATAAAATACGCAATAAAAATTATCATATTTTCTATCAAATTAAATTAAATATATTCAATACATTGAAGATTAAACCAGTTTCAATTCAGATAAATTTATTTCATAATAATTCGCATTTAAAGTTTAAGTATGAATTATTATGAATTTTAAGTCTTAAACTAAACCAAAAATGGAACTTTATTCAAACAAGATCCAGATCACAAAAAAGAAAATATCAAATTGTATATCATATTAAATTTTATGTTAATAGTTATTTTATTTAAGAAATGATTCAATCCAAGTATACATTTAAAATGAAATAGTAGATTAGAAGAATTTCTTTCTAAACTTTTTCACGCAGAATTCTTCTATAAGTTCATCAAAATCTATTTTTCTGAAGGTCTCATTTTCGATGCACAAAATACTCAATGAAGACAACCTCGTCTGGGTCATTGTGCTTCTTAATTGATTTTTGATATTTTTAAGTCTTGAAAATGACCTTTCTCCAGTACAATTAGTGACTATTAAACTGAGAAACAGCCGTAAGATTGATTCCACATTGGGGAAGGCCACTTGAATATTTTCTTTGAATATTATTTGATACAAGTCTGTATGCGACAATGTGGAATTTTTTGAAGGCTTATGCGTTTGGCTCACATATGTATGGAAATGAAATAGTTCTTCAGTAAGATTTTGGTTGACATCTCCTGGGTATTCTTGCATTAACAGCTCAACACCTCTTTGAAGTTCTACCTTTGATAATGTAAGATCGGCAAGAAAGGAAAATATTTTCACTACATCATCATAAACAGAAGCTCTTCTTCCTAAATTTGATTCTAGTGCATCTAATATAGGAATAAATGATTTAATCCTAAATTTATCTCTTGAAGAGAGTTCATCTAAGGCATCAGGGTCAGATGAATTTTCGTAATTCCTTGCCTTTTACTTCTTATTATCCTTCTGGCAGTTCTATATTCAGTATTTGTAACGTGTTTTTTGCTTGTTGCTCAAGTGCATCAAAATCTTCCCTAATTCCACGTAAAATATCCAAAAGTGACCTGTACCAATCTGCACAACTACTCAGTAAAATATTAGGGCTTTGAAGAATTTTATTTACTTTTGAAAAATGTCTCAGTATTCGATTCCAGAAATGGAGCATAAACACGAATTCAAATTGTTCCATCTTCTCTAAAAGATTGTTGGCCCTCAATCTAGTATCACCCTTTGTATTATTATCAGAATGTAAATAATTGAGTGCATCGGTGATATCATTGTAATTTTCTAAAATAGCTTCTGTAGCTTTTGCATGTGCCTCCCACCTAGTGTCTGATAAATATTTAGGCACGTCAATATTTTCCATAGCAATCAGTGAACGTATGAACTATACTTTGGTGCAATCTAGTATATACAAACGAACAGACCCAATGAGCCGAACGCGTTGATTAACCAATACATTTTTATGTTTGTTTATTAGTCATATGCGTAGAATTTCTCCTTATTTTCGGTTCAGTGTTTTAGTGTTCACTGTTTTTAGAATAGTGTAATTTTAATTTTGCTAACAATTTGGATGTAGGCCCCTCTTGATCTTGAGGCCCTAGGCTGAAGCCTAGTTAGCCTATAGGAAAATCCGGCCCTGGGCGTTTTGCATGGAAACTAAAAGTCAGATGACCAGACGTGATAGCATTCTGCAAGCTATCTCAGAAGTAATATTTTAGATATTATTTTGAGAAGTCTCTTAGTGAGACTGAGCATTCTGTATTAGGCCTGACAACATGAAGAACGATTCACATCATCTACCTTGCTGTATTAAGTAAGTTATTAGGGAATAGTATAATTCTCTTAGATTCAGTCTGCAATATAGTGAAACTTAGTTTAGATATTGTTTTTCTTTATTTGTCTGAGCCTGTCCTTCAATGTTATTTTAAATATTTCCTGTGATTGCACTCTGATGTCATTGTGAATATATACTTAGTATTTTCCTGTTCTTTTATTGGGTGGCTGCGGTGGTGCAGTGGTTAGTGTTGCCGCCTCACAGCAAGAGGTTCTCTGGTTCGATCCTCAGCTGGGGTGCCTTCTGTGTGGAGTCTGCATGTCCTCCCTGTAGCCACGTGGGTTTCCTCTGGGTGATCCGATTTCCTCCCACATCCCAAAGATATGCTGTAGGTGGATTGGACACTCTAAATTGGCCCTAGGTGTGAGTGCATGCATGTGTATGCCTTCTGTGGAAGGTTGGGGCTGGCAACTCGACACTGTAAAACTCCACTGCCAATCTTGAGCGGGCAGGTGATCCACTGTGGCGACCCCTAACCGGGAAAAAGCCAGAAGAAGAAAAGATGATTTTCCTGTTCTTTTATTATTTATTATTAAATATATTTAAACCTTTCATTGTGGCTGATCTTTGTAGAGATATTTACGCTTTGAGAGTACTTGCATATTTATTTGGTGACACATTATGGTCCACTCCTAATAGCCTTGCTCTTGATCAAACTACCATTTGTATTAATATTAATTTCACACAGTAAAATTGAACACCTTTTGTTAAGGGGCTTAAAGTCACTGGCAAGGGTTCTGGTGGCAGTGCTAACTACCTTATATTAACTATTTTATAGTCTGGGAAAAAGGGGGCATAGCTAGTAAACCTGTGCCAGCCTTTCCCAGGTGTGTGTGTGTGTGCAAGTGTGTGTATATGTGTGTGTGTTTGTGTAAGTGTGTAAGTGTGTGTGTGTTTGTGTGTGTGTGTGTGTGTGTGTGTGTATGTGCAAATCAAATCTCAAAGAGTGTGTGTGTCAGCTACTTGGGCAGGGACATTAAGCACTGGTTGGAAAGAGAGAGTGTTGGAGGACTTAGCTTGGAACCCTGGCTAAGTTGTGCCAATGGGGAGTCTTATTGGGGATCTGGAAAAAGAGAGAGGAACCAGCCCCAGACTGACTTTAGTCTCTGTGTGCTTTTAAGGGAAACTGCACTTGATGCAGAGAGCTGCATCTGGAAGTACTGTGTGTATCTGTCATCCTCCCAGTGAACTTCCTCCATTGATGCCATTGGTGAGGATTGAGGCTCCTTGATTACTGGCCCAGAGGAGGGTATTCACATATTGTTTGGTAGTAGTGGGATATCCACATCACATGTTGTTTGGCAATGATGGGATATCCACATCACAGTATAAACTTCTTTTTTTTTTCTGGTCATCTTTGATCACTGTTTGCTTTTTTGTTAAACTCAATTGAATATATTGTTGACGCTAACATATCTTACCAGACATTAGCAAGGGAAAGAATTATTGGAGCTTATCCTTCTAAAAGGCACTAAAATGATTACAGTGACCTATATATGTCCAGAACATGTCCATTTTGTCCAGTCAAGTAAAATAGATCAGAAGAACAGTTATTGAACGTTAACATACCTTCACAGATTGAAAAAGGTACCTGTTCCTTTCTCATGTAGATGCTTTCGGCATATGTAGGAAATCAATGACAGCTCACAGGACACTATTTACAGAACCACACAAACTTGTAATACTTTTGTTGTCTGTCTGGATACTCTGCAAAATTGTCCAGGACTGTGAATTTCAGAACCAGTCTGTGATGCTCAACAGTGTATCTCAACCATAGAATATAAATGGACTCACTGGAGGATGAAGCTTTTCATTTACTGGGGAGCCTGAAGGCTGGCTGGAGGGGTGAGAAAGAAATTACTGGTTTGACAAATATGATTTGTTGATGTCTGTCATTGATGTCACTTCCAGGATTTACATTGGATCAGTATGGGGCTTGTAGAACTGAATCACTGCAGGAAGAAAAATAATAAATCTGTTTACAGTACATTATTTTTTTTTTAATCTGAGAAATGGAATCTTCCATTGATGAAGCACTTGTCATCTGACTTTGGAAAAGTGTAACCTTTTCATGTTCTGCTTTGGGCAAGTCACTGAAATATCATAGGTACACTGTTCACTTCATCGTTCAATTAAAACAAAGTATTTTTTATTATAAACATTGCATGCTATATTACATGGTAAAAAATCATTTGGTTACGTTTTCTGTTGTTGAAAAAATATCATGCCAATATTTTGAAATCAGGGAACATACTGACAATACTTTAGTGAGTGAGCAGTCTCCTTTTAACACTGCTGCTTACACACAGGTGATGATAAGAACTCTTTTACCGGCATTACTCAGGAATAGAGAGTTAAAGAATTCAATGAATGCTTTAAGGTCTGATACATTGGGCAGTGGACATGGTTTAGTAAATGTCAGACGAGGAAGGAAGTACAGGAGAAGATCTGGGGCTTTCCAGATATTAGGATGGGGGTGCAGAAAACTGAGCTGGAATGTATATTAACAGCAATAATCATTTAAAGTTAAATGGGATGGTTGTCAATGGTAATGGCAATGCAAAGGGAACAGAGGAATGTTAAACATTTTTATTAATTTGTTAGGTGGGGTAAAATGATGATCAGACTGCACCATTTTCATCTTTAGCTCAGGAAATGCAAAAGAAATGCAGTACTGCAAGTACAGTGAAGATCATAAATTACATACATTAGTAAGTAAATCACATGCAAAAAATAGGAGAACAGGAAACAACAAAGGGGATACATGAGGAAGGATTAATGAGAAGCTGAAGGGTAATTGTGTACATTATGTGGCAGCTATACAAAACAGAGTCATCTGCATGCTGTATTTTATAGAAGGAGGCAATGTGGTTTAGTATGTACCACATCATATCAGTTTGGTAAGGAAATGGATAGACAAGATGGTCCAAGAATACCATGTTGCCCATATTTTAGTCACAAAATATGTTTTTTTTTTTCATTTTGAAACAATTTAGGTTTCATAGAAACATAGCCAAACGTTGTGTAATTGCTGCAGTATGGCAGTAACCTACATCTAAGGTATATGTGAGGGACAGGGAAAGTGAAAGAGGTGGAACATTGAAATATGTATTTAGCATGAGATAAAATGTACTGTACATGTGTTTGTTTTTGATGGAGAAAGAAGTGTATACCGAGATGTTGATCTTGGGTTTGGATGGAGAATCAGGGGATCCCTTGAAGATTACCGCTGTATATTTTATTTATTATTTATTTATTTTATTTACATTTGTTTACTGGGAAGTTCCGACTGGACACAGGTCCTTTTTCAGTGGAGGCCCGGAGAGAAAAGCTCCATACAAGAAATAGTAACAGAGTATATGAAGAACAAATGTAATATAATAATGTAATAATTATAATAGTACAAGTAATCACAACGTGGAAAATATGAACAAGTTACATGCAGAACTATTGATAACATAAATAGCCAATGGTACAAGCAAATGTAATACAAATAATTGTAATACTACAAGCAATCACAACATGGAAAATATGAACAAGTTACATGCAGAACTATTGATTACATGAATAGCCAATGATACAAGCAATAGCATTTAGTATACAAATAAAATGACAAATACTAGTGATTGGTATATTCCAGCTGAAAGCTAGAGACTGTTAAATCAGATTAGTAATATATTCATCGAGCTGACAGATAATCCTACATCTAAAACAGTTATAAAGCAGATGTTAATTCAGATGGTGGAATGAGCTGGGGAAGAGCTAAAGGATTTGGAAGAAGCTAGCAGTAGAGAGATGAAGGAGGTGAGAGGTATATAGTTTAACTGATGCAAGAAAGATGGATAGCAGCATTGTCAAGATTTTTAGGCAGACATTGAGAAGCAGACTTTAATCCTGCCACAGGTTTTGGGAATTGCTCACATGCAGGTTAACAAAGGGCAGTGAAGTAGTACAATCTTTAGTAGAAGATAGGTTTGAGCAGAAAGTGAAGACCACCAGAGAGGGAGGGAATACTTTTACCTGTTTGTCATTGTTGTGTGCAGGGAACAGTAGCAGAGATGGCAATGACAGTAGTGGTCCTCACATGCTCCAAGTTCCCTAAAGCACTGGTCTCCAACCTTTTTTGCACATGGACTGGTTTCATGTAAGACAATTTTCCAGAGACTGGTCATTGCATGCACATAATAAGCAAACAAAAATGCTGCATGGGGCCTCCACACCCCTGGAATGGAGTTAATTACACATTAACACACACCCTGGAGGGCATTATTGTGCTTAGAGAATGCGCTTTCTGCAAAATTGCTTTGTTGCACTTATTTATTTATTTTTTAGTACCATATTATTGTTTTTAGATATTTTTGATGTAAAATAGTTCCTCGACCTAATGTTTCAAACTTGCTGTAGTATATGTTAATGGTGCTGGAGGAAGCATTTTATATCTAAAATATAACACTTATCCAAATATAATCAATTATAACAAGTAATTAAAAATATATAGGCATTTTTTGGTTCCTTACTCCTAAAACATTTGGTTTGTTGCCAGTCATTGGAGATTGAAGTTACTAAATAATGGCATACATTTGAGTTTCAGACTATTATTTTCTCAGAAAATTCATACTAACACAAATCCTTTTATTTAAGCAAGTTTGCAATTTTATAAGAGCAGTAATTAAAATCTGTTCCTATTTTTGAGCCTTTGTTCCTTCTTTATTTTAGGTTTTATCCAGATTTTGTTAGCTAAAAGTTCCAGACATGGGCAAACCTCTTTACTGTCACTCTCACTCACTCTCTCACCCACACCTCTGTATCAGAAAATGCATGCTAACACAAATCCTAATATCAAGTAAAATATGTTCCTATTTGGAACCTGTGTCCCCTGTTTATTTTAGGTTTATCCTGATATCTTGAGCTAAGAGTCAACAGAGCATACCTTTCAAATGTCCAGATTTTTGGCTCGTATGTTTGGTCCCATCCTCATAAAATGTAAAGTTTTCTGGCAAGTGACCGGGGATTGAAGTCATTAAATAATTACAGGCACTTGAGTTTCAGACTTCAGACTTCATATTATTCAGATAATACATGCTAATGGGAAACCCTGTTGTTCTAGCAACTTTCTAAGTTTATAAGTACAATATTTACAATCTGCCTTATTTTTGGTCATTTGTCTCCTGTTATTTGTGACTGTGTCCAGATTTCTTGTGTGGAGAAGTCGAGAGGTACACATGCTACTGCTGCCAGGGATTGCTCTCACTCTTCACTCTCTCTCTCTCTCTAACACACACACACACACACACACACACACACACACACACACACACACACACACACACACACACAGTCTCTTCTGCTTTTGTGCACGCATTCACACACCCATGCAGGCAGAAGCATACATATACACATACACACACACATACAATTTTTTGGTTTCATTTATTTTTATTTTACACTCACTAAACAGCAAAAGTGCTGCTTAGTGAGTGTAAAATAAAGGCTCAATCGATCTCACTGTTCACTATGTCTCATACACACATAAACAGTCTCTTCTGCCTTCACACATGCATACATTCTGCTTTCATGCACACATTCACTCACACACGCAGACAGAAACGTAAACGCACTCATACATATACATACACACATACACTTTTTTCTGAACAGTCAGGTGCCCAACATAAAAAGTTTTTTATTCTTTCTGTGTAGCCTGGTACCAAATGATCCACTGACCAGTACCAGTCTGTGGCCTGATGGTTGCGGACCGCTGCCTTAAAGTGCTATAACAGATTTATGTCATGAAGCACAGAGAAGATTGCATGAAGGAATAGTGTTAAATAAGAGGAGTGCAAAGGCTTTACGGGGTCATCAAAGAAGGTAAAATGAGTTTTGTATAAGGAGAAGAAAAAGTGTTGGAAGATTAGACAGCCAGCCTGGCCAAAGACAGAGATGTGGCAAATGATCACTGAAAAGTAGAAAACATGTGGTTCAAAAAGTGGGAAGGATAAGAAGGAGATACTTAATTATAAAATTGCCAGAAATAGTAGTACAAGTTATCTGATGGACTAAGCCCCAGCAAAGTAAATAACCAGAGAGTGAGGAATGGGCAACTAAATTTTAGAAGGAATTGGTAGGACACTCTGAATTACTTGAAAGGGTGGGAAATAACAGTCTTGGAATCTGGGCAGAAATACTAAATTCCATCTTTACTTCATTGTTTACAAAGGAACATGAAGCAAAAGGCCAACATGGGAAGGCAGCACTGTTTTTATGTAAATTAAGACGGGTCCCTATCAGTTGATTTGAGTTTTCAGAAAATCGAAATTCATATGGTTGAGACCATATGGTCAAGTTTTTTGAAAACACAAAGCTTTTGAATGGAGATTGCGGTACAGTGCAGATCGAGAAATGTACCCATTTCCTCACTGGAGTGCGATCTCGGATTTGGCATATGTAATTTGTAGGGGATGTGGGGGGTACAGCATGGCTTGACCCCCTGCAAAAACATGAAAAAGGTAATTTTTTGTGTTTTTTTTTTCTGATGAAGTTTTCAGAAACTCGATCGTATGGTATTGACCATATGAATTTCGAGTTTCTGAAAACTTCATCATCTGACATAGACCCAAATCAAGACACCTCCACCTTTACTCCCTGTCTGTGTAGTAGCTGGTCTAAATGTCTAGAAGACATTATAGCCTTGCACTCCTGGTGTGCTCCCTGCAGCTTTAAACCATGTCTCAGTGACTGCACAGCTGTTAGTATTCTCTAGGCTGAGGTGAGCTTGTAGGGAGTGGAGTTTTTTGTTTAGACTCCTAGCACTGATCAGTTATACCTTTAGATTTTCTTGGTTTTGATTTGCTATATTAGAAGTGCTTTTAGTTTGGCATTGCCTGAAGAAGGCACTGTGGGGAAGGACATTCTTTTAACTAATATTCAAAAGCCTAGAGGGGAGAAGTGCAGACCATCCTTAGCAAAGCAGTATGGTCTGCTGACCATTTTTTTCCATGACAAATATTCCATCCCCTTAGAATGACACCAGAAACTAAGCCAATTATTAAAGTCAGCCATCTTCTGTTCACATTGTGGCATCACCCTTGGAGAAAGTAAAATGCTGTTCCGTTCTAGGCTCATACCAGGCTGGGACAAATAGTGCTTCACGATGTCTGTCTTCATATAGTCTATGGAGGTATGTCTCAGCTCATTTACAACCCACTTGGACTATGACAGAGTCCACTTCCTTTTCTACCAAAAGTTTTAGTAAGGATCAAAAAGAACAACCAAAATTATACTGGTGAACCTTTTGGCTAAGGTAGCATTGGTTCCATCTTATATATCACTTAGCCAGGGGCAAGCCTCACAAGCTACTCTGCAAAGTGAGACCTGATCACACAGCAGAAGGGCTCATTACTTCATCCCAACCTATTTTCCCTCAATGTAAGTCTGTGGATGAAGGAATTCTGATCCCTTCCAGACACCAGTTTTCTATGGACATGCTGTAGGTCCTCTAGGAGGCAAGGAGACTCACCACATGAAAATCCTACATAGCCAAATGGAACAGATTTTTATATGGTGTTATGCAAACAGTCAAGCCTCTGCAAAATCAGAGATTGTTGATGTCCTTCAAGGATGCATCTGCAGTCCTAACATATGGGTTGTCCTGCCTCAGGCAGCCCTTCGGTCGGCCGGATTCCAAAGTCTGGGTCTGGCCTCGGCTGATGTCGCACTTCACCCGACGTCATAGCTGCTGTGAATTGGGTATAAAGGCATCAGCCGACGCCATTTTCCCCAGTCTTTCTTGCCGCGCGGTGCCCGAAGCAGAAGCTGTTCGCAAGTGCCGGTCGGTCAGATCCAGAGATTTCTACTACCGAAGACTTCTAAAAAGCTAAGTACCCTGTTGGGGACTCTTTCTTGCCTCAGCCGATGTCAGAAAAAGTAAATAATTGTTTAACTTGTGGGAAACAAATACCTCATAAGGATTTCCACTCTCACTGCCTTCCTTGCTTAGGCCCAGACCACGACGTATCAGCTTGTCTAGCCTGTGCTTCCTTCAACCGACGGACACTTAGACGTCGGTCAGAGTTTGCGGAGGAGTTTTTTGGTCCCGCTTTTGCTTACAAAATGCCGTCGGAGACTCCGACTTCACAATTAGCTAAAAAGCGTAAGGAAAAGGACCGACACTCGCGGTCCGCGGATTCGGCCGAAACCACGGTTAAGCCAACCGCGAGTGTCTCGGTTTCGGCTGAAACCGAGTCCTCGGTTCTTCCTTCAGCCGAAAGCTTACCTCCGACAGCCGAGGCTTCACACAGCATGGCTGAATCTGCTACTGAAATTACTCCTGCTGTAGCAGGCACCCAGGATTTATCAGATACTATTCCACTTGACATATCCACTCCTGCACGTGGAGCTGCTAGGCCCCCTACATCTATGTCTATCAAGGCTTTTTCTAGGGCTAAAGCAGCTAAATCTTCTAAGGCCTTGCCTGCTAAAGCCCCACACAGGCCTACCTCTAGTTCCCAAATGCTCAGCCTGGCTGAGGATCTCATTTCTTTGATCAGGGGATCCCAACCTCACCCAGACAGGGCCTCTCTACCCCCTCCAGAGAAGAGGCCTAGAGCAGAGCCCCCCGATCCAGTTTCTACTGACTACTCCTCGGATGAGTCAGAACACTCAGATCCTCCAGAAGGCCCTTATTCTCCATATGAGGATTCTGATGCAGAAGACTCCATTCCTTCTGCCTCTCCTCCTGAGGAATTTTCTTTTGGGGAAACCTTACATGCTATGAGAGAGCAATTTCAATGGCAGGGCTAGGATTTTTCAGATTCAAGGAAAAGGCTAAGGACCTTTTTACATTTACCACAGCTTAGGCCTTTAGCCATTCCGCCAGTACTAACAGTTGTGGATGATGCATTTAATGATGCCTGTACTGCTCCTGACTCTCTTCCCCCCGCCCCTGCTAAACCCGACAGATATTACTGGGTCCCGGACACACACTTTCATTTGTATAAGGCTCCTATTGCAGATCCTGAAACCATTTCACAGGGCCCCAAAGCTGTAGCAGCTGCCTCTGCCAAAAACCCTCCCTCTGAAAGAGAATCTAGAGCATTAGAGAGATGGGGTAAAAAAGTTTATACTTCTGCTACTTTCGGCTAGGGCCTTAAACTGTCAATTCCACATGATTCAGTATCAGGAATTTTTGTTAGACCAGCTAAATAAAAAACTGTCCTCTCCTGAACCGATAGACCGTAAGTCCCTTCAGGATTTGGTACATAACACTCAGCAGGTCAGTAATCATTCCTTAAAATGCGGCTATGATGCACTGGAGGCTTCCTTTAGATCAGCTATGACTGGAACAGTGATCAGAAGGCATGCATGGTTAAAAGAGCAATCCTTACCAGACCATGTAAAGTCAAAGCTCCTAGATGCTCCCATGGAGAAACAAAGTTTGTTTGGCTCCCCTGCACAACAAGTGCTAAAGAAGGTGGAAGAAAAAGCAAAATCTGTCCAAACAGTCAAGGATTTCTTACAGGTCCAACCTCCGAGGTTTAGTAGAAATTGGCCTTCGAAGACATGGTCCTTTCCAGACACCTCCAGAGCACAGAGAGGTAGAAATAGGCACCCAAGAGGCAGAGGTCAATCCAGAGGTGCCTACAGGGGACGTCAGTGGCAGCCTAACAACCAGAGAAGTACTGCCACAGATCCAGCTACTACCATTTCCACAGGACAGACACAATGACTTGGCTCTGATACCGCCTACCAGGGAACAACTGGAAGCACCCTTAGGCGGAAAGCTAGCCTTATTTTCCGTAAACTGGCATTACATTACAGGAGACAAATGGATTTTACAGACAATAGACAAGGGCTGCAGGTTTCACTTCCACTCTCTACCAAAAAAGAGAGGAATGCCAAACCTTCCACCAAACCAAAAAACAAACGCTCTAGAACAAATCAACCACTTACTAAGGATGAGAGCTATAGAAAAGGTACCACCTATGGAACAAGGACAAGGATTTTACTCCAGACTTTTCCTGGTACCAAGAAAAGAAAACCAATGGAGACCTATTCTCGACCTGTCCGCTCTGAACAAATATCTCATTGTTCCAAAATTCAAAATGCTGACCCTACAGCAGCTTCTTCCCATGCTGGGCAAGGAGTCTTGGCTGGTGACTCTAGATCTCAAGGAGGCATACCTGCACGTCCCTATCCGACCAGATTGCAGAAGATACCTCAGATTTCTTGCAGGATCAGAGCATTATCAATTCTCAGCATTGCCCTTTGGCTTATCTACTGTGCCCAGAGTATTCACGAAATGCCTGGCATCAGTAATTGCTCATTGCAGGCTTCAGGGAATTCAGATTTATCCATACCTGGACGACTGCCTAATACAAGCGGACAACAAGACCAAATTAACACAAGATTTGGAAAAGGTTATACAACTACTGCAAGCCCTGGGATACACAGTCAACATGAAAAAGTCAAGACTGGTACCATCCCAAAGGATAACGTTCTTGGGTGCAGAACTGGACACTTCAAATCAGATGGCATTTCTCACAGCAGAAAAACAAAAGCAACTACCACTCTATTTCAGGGCATTAACAACACAGAACCAGCTTACAGCAAGGAAAGTCCTGCAAGCCCTGGGTTACATGGCATCCTGCATAATATTGATTCCACATGCCAGGCTGCATATGAGGAAGTTGCAATGGTACCTAAGGAATATATGGTCTCAACACAAGCACAGCCTAGAAGCCCAGATTCCAATAATCCCATGCCTGAAGCAAAAATTCCTGTGGTGGGCTCAGGCCTGTCAGTTGAACAGAGGACTGCCTTTCCACAAACCTCACCCAAGCCAGACTATCACCACGGACGCCTCGGACCTAGGCTGGGGGACACACATGGTGGACAAGTGTATACAAGGTCTATGGACAGAAGACCAGCTGAACCTACACATAAATCAAAAAGAGATGCTGGCAGTGAAACAGGCAATTCAGACATTCAGACCGTTTCTTCAACAGGGTCATTTGCTGATAAGGACGGACAACACCACAGTCATGTGGTATATCAACAAACAAGGAGGAACACACTCATACCCTCTATGCCGGATGGCAATGGACCTGTGGAATGTAGCCCTGAACCTCAACATTCAGCTCCAGGCCATTTTTGTGCCAGGAAAAGAAAATATACTAGCAGACACCTTAAGCAGAACTACCACGGATGCCCACGAATGGATGCTGCATCCAGACATCTTCAAATCCATTACAAAGAAATGGGGACTACCAGAAATAGACCTGTTCGCATCTCCGCACAACCACCAATTGAGGAAATTCTGCACAAGGGCATACCACCCACTTGCTTGGAAGGTGGACTCCCTCTCCTTCAGTTGGCAGAACCTGACAGCATATGCATTCCCACCTCTTCCTTTGATGCACAAAGTGCTACTGAAGATCGCCCAAGGATTATCCTGATAGCTCCAGACTGGCCGAGGCAGCATTGGTACCCGCTACTGAGAAGTATGTCTCGGACACACGCATGGCCTCTACCTCTAGTTCCTTTACTGCTAACACAGAACAACTTCAAGATCCTACATCCAAACCTTGAAAACACTGCAACTAGCTGCTTGGAATATTACATAAAACAAAATAACCCAGATTTATCCCAGAGGGTTAAAGACATTATCCTGGAGGCTCGCAGACCCTCCACAAGGAAGACTTATTCAGCCAAATGGAAAAGATACCTCATTTGGAGTGCAGCAAAAGGAGAAAATGTATCATTAGCAAACATAGCTAACATCCTGGAATATTTAGCAGAACTTTTCCACAATGGCCTGTCTTACTCCTCCATTAAGATCCATGCATCAGCAATTTCAGCAGAATACAACATGGATCCTCCAGTCTTCTCTCATCCTCTACTCAGGCAGTTTCTGAGAGGAATTAAAAATGTAAAGCCTCCAAGGAAGCCACCTTTGCATACATGGGACCTTAACTTTGTGCTGGAAAAGTTAACACTTCCCCCTTTCGAGCCGGCAGCAACAGCAGAATTACAGTTCTTATCTTGGAAAACTGCTTTCCTGCTTGCAATCACTTCAGCAAGAAGGGTTTCTGAATTACAGGCATTAATGGCAATACAGCCCTTCCTTATCTTCCATCAGGATAGAGTGTCCTTGAGAACTAACCCTACTTTTATGCCAAAGGTGGTCTCCAGGGTATCATTGAACCAAGCAATCCATCTACCAACATTCTTCCCCAACCCACAGAACAGGGGGGAAAGGCTACTACATACCTTGGATGTGCACAGGCAATTACGCTACTATCTGGACAGAACCAAGAACAATAGAAAGACTGATCAGCTTCTGGTAGCATATGCAACAGGAATGGAAGGAAAAGCAATTTCAAAACAGACAATCTCAAAATGGATAGGAAATTGCATTAGATTTTGTTACTCTTTTCATGGAAAGACATCTCCAGAAAACATCAGACCTCACTCCACAAGAGCTACAGCCACTACTACAGCTTTCTTACGAGGAGTGGCTACCAAAGACATTTTAGAGGCTGCTACTTGGAGCTCCGTGCATACATTTGCCAAGCATTATAATCTACCTTTATACTCCAGATCCCGAGCAGGTTTTGCAACTGCTGTTTTACAAGGGATCTTAACTACACCATAATCATCTTAGTGCCTCCTCCCCCAGTTTGGCTATGGTATTCTACCCATATGTTAGGACTGCAGATGCATCCTTGAAGGACATAGTACAGTTTTGTACCTACCATAAATGTAGATGTCCGAGAGGTATGCATCTGCAGTCAGGATTACCCACCCTCCTTCCCCTCTGTGGTACTCCTAGGGTATTTGCCCATCTTGTAGCTAGCTGGGGGAATCTATTATGGTGTATTTGTTTGTATATATGTATATACATGTTTATTTTGTTTGCTCTCTACTGTTTGGAATCATTTGCATTTATCCAAATTTAGCCTTCCTAGAGGGCACCTGGCATCTGGGGCAAGAAACACTGAGGAAAATGGCGTCGGCTGATGCCTTTATACCCAATTCACAGCAGCTATGACGTCGGGTGAAGTGCGACATCAGCCGAGGCCAGACCCAGACTTTGGAATCCGGCCGACCGAAGGGCTGCCTGAGGCAGGACAACCCATATGTTAGGACTGCAGATGCATACCTCTCGGACATCTACATTTATGGTAGGTACAAAACTGTACTTTTTCTTATCTTATTTGTGTGAACTCATGAAGTAAGGTCTGGCCTGTTCTTCTATCAAAATCCATCTTTCAGCCATTTCAGCTCATCTCCCCCTCAGCCTACCAGTTATGTCCAAGCCTGTGGTTAAACAATTTATAAAAGGGGTGCTACACTTAATCCTGATGAGGAAACCTGTGCCCCCTCCTTTAAGATCTGAACTTTGTACTAAAAAATCACTCTGCCAATCTTTTGAACAAGCTGCTTTATCCACTGTCAAATTTGGCTGCCTATCAAAATGCCAAGTGCCACAACGCCAAAAATAAAAAAGACCAAAAATCCAGAAAAGAGCAGCAGCCCCCCCAAGTTATATATACCAACTGCAGGGTCACCCACCATACCTCAGAGAATAGTGAATATTCTGAGAAATGGTCTCTTGGACTTGGCATATACAAGTCTGATCTTTCAGCCATTTAGTCTCTGTGTTTCAGGACTCAGTCTATTATGTCCCAACATTTCAAATGGTTACCCTCAAATTCTGCACCTAGAAAACTGTTCTATTACTGGCTGTCCCTACTGCTAGGAGAATCTCAGAACTACAGACATTAGTGGCTGTCTTACCTTTTCTTATTTTCCATAAGGACAGGGTCTCCCTGAGGATCAACCCATCTTTCATGCCAAAAGTGGTAAATGACTTGTCACTCAACCAGGCCATCAGTCTGTCTAGTTTCTTTCCCAACCTACAGAGCAAGGTCAAAATAATTCTTCATTCCCTAGATGTTCACAGTCAACTAAGATTCTATCTGGACAAGACTAAGTATATTTGTAAGTCAGACCAATTATTTGTCTGTTTCATGGTCTCCAAACTGGGCCAGCCAGTGTCTAAACAATCTATTGCTTTCCTGATTTTTTAGTTCATTTCCTTTGGTTAATCACACCATGGCAAATCCCCTCCCTAGGGCTCATTCTGCTACAGCAGTAGCCTTCTCAATGGCTTTCTACAAATGAGTAGATTCCAGAATCATCCTGGAAGGGGAAAGATGCCTTTTCCGGATCCAGGGCTACCTTATCTAGGTCATTCCTGTCTGGACTCCTTCTGTTTCCTTAAACTGTGTAAATCGCCCATATAACTGGAATACTGCAACAGTGATTTCAGTCAGGACATAATACAGTTATGTAATAACTTACCATAACAGTAGATGTCTTACTGACCACTGATGCAGTATTCCTTCCCACCCACCTTCCCCCTTGCTTGCTTTATCTCCTCTTCTGTTTATTACCTGCTCTGTCTGGCAGACCCTAGGACTGAGGTGGCCCTCTTGTCTCCTACTATACCCCTCCTAGCTGACCACTACTTTCTCTCAGATGTCTTCAGGCTGCTGGCTTGGAGATAGTCTGATGATTTATGCTCAGATATCAGCTTATATACATCTACACTGCAAGCTGAGGTCATACTTCAGACGTCTGCACCTGTGATAGTTTATGCTTTGGTACCCTGGCTGGAGCTCAGCAGTGAAAACCTATCTGTTTGGAATACTACAACAGTTATCAGCATTCACTGTTATGGTAAGTTCTTACACAACTGTACTATCCTTCACATTCTTGCCTCCTCTGTCATTACACACCACATGTTCCAAAACTGTGTCATTTAAATCATTTGGATTACTTAAGATGGGAAACAACAAAATGAGTTGTTATAGGACTTCCCATTTTGTATTCATTATATCAGTGAGATGTCTTTGCAAATTTCCTATTAAACAGTAGGGACCCAGATGGAAAAGAGCTTTGTGGTCTTCTATGCTTTCTCTGCAGTCTCCTTTTGTCTTCAGAGCAGCCGAGTTCAACAATGAAGTTCATGTAGAAAAGTAAAATTGTGTATGCAAGTTTACCATTAACAGAAGATGTTCAAATAATCACAGATGAAGCAGCCTAAGCTATATCAATTATACCTTCACAGGATATAACAGCCAGCCAGCCAGCCATCCATCTTCCAAAGATTCAGGGAACCTTCCTTGTGCCCAAACCATTGCTCAACTCAAGATGAGTTGACTAAAAATACAGGTTTATTCAGCAAGCCATTCAGAGTTTTCATGCCAAATGAGATCTGGTTCCCCCCTTACTTGTTTATGTACTGCATCCTTGTAGTATTGTTTGTAACTACTTGAAGTAGTCCTGGTGACCACAGATAATTCAAAGACTTGAGAACCTTGTAAGAGCCATCATATATTGTATGTTTATATTGTATTTTGGTTTGTCTTTCTTTTCCCAGACACCTTGCACTTGTGTTCCCATTGACACTGAGTAAAGTCTGATGTGTCTGTTCTGAATGACTGCTTTGGAGAATGGGGCACCTGGAGTCAAAGAAATTTGATGTATCCACCAAGTGATTTACCTTATCACAAATTCCCGAACTGGGATTTGAAAAGACAATGGGTGTTAATGCTGGGACCATAGAGATTAGAGATTCCATTGTATCTTTCTCATGTGTTTTTTTGCAAAATATATCATGAAAATCATGGAAGCCATAAAACATAAAATTCTGAGGAATTCCCTTGCTGTGACAGAAGTCTGACTGGAAAACCCATGTAATAACTCTAAACAGATATATTTTTTCTTGTGGAAGTATAGTTCTTTGTACTGAGGTGTTTAGCAGGCACCACAGAAACACAATCCTGTGTAACGAAGTAAAAAAAGAGTTTTATATGTTCCCTTGGAATCCCAGCCATTGTAGGAGATCTCTTACTCAGGGAGAGGATTCCTGACACTGAAAAAGATTCTACAAAGATAAGCAAATAGTCTAAATGTGGATACCCTGTAACTTGCAACAGGTTACCACAGATGCTAGACATTTTAAACACCACTAGACCAGTGGATAACCCAAAGGGTAAGGCATAGCACTGATAATATTTGATAAAAATGATAATGATTATAATAATAATAATATTTTGTAAATATAATTACTTGTATTATTTCTGGAGCTTTACTCCTCAGGTCTCCACTGAAAATGGGCTCCTGGCTCAGTTGGACTAACCCGGTTAACAAATGTCAATAAATAAATAAATAAAATAAATAATGTGATCCAGACACACAAAAACCTTAAGAAGTTCCTGAAATATGGATGACTAGAAGTGTGATGATAAAATTTAAGGTTACTACAGAATTCGAATGAGGAAGAAGAGGTACCAGGTTATGAAGCGAAAGCATTTTGAACTTCGGCACTATCACAGTCTGATTCAGGAAAGACAGATCCAGAACTGGTCTATGGGAATTGTCTTTCTTTGGCACTAAAAACATTCTTGAGTAAAATTCTTTCCCTAACTGGAGAGGAGTAGCAGCTTCTGTTACACTCTGTGACAGTATATATTCTAGGACAGGAGAAAAGAGAGGGTTTTTGTGTGGCAGATGAGAAGGAATCTCCTGAAAAGGAGGAATTTCCTCCTGCTGTCATTTCTATCCTAGATGGATCATGTTTGGGACCTATTTGCCTGCAACTGTTTATTTTGTTTCTTGCTAAAATTGGATGAGGGAGCAGAAAATCCCTTGGAAATTTTAGAGAAGGAAGGCTGAAAAGTCTTAAGAGATTTTCTGACAGATTTTCTGACTCTGCTTACCTCTCTCATCACCTTTTTTGATAACCTCTGCAAAATAGATTCCAAAAACTAAATCCCTGTCCAAAGGAGAATTGAGAATGCAGCCAGGTCAACATTGTCACCATCATCATCATCAACTCCCATTTTCCCATTTTCTACATGGGGTTACGGTGTTGTGTTAACTGTCGCAGTCTCTGTCAATTCAATGCTACAATCCTGCTTTTTTTTCTTCGACACTCATGCCTGAATGTCACAGATCTTCTGTCACACAATCCATCCACCTCTTTGCTGGATGCCCTCGTTTTCTCTTAACTTCTTCCTGCCTGTCCCAAATCTTCATCATCAGATTGTCGTCTGCTTTTCCTGCACATGTGCAGAAAGCACTGTAATCTGTTCTTTTGATTTTTTCTTTAGAGACCAGTTGGCATAATGGTTAAGGGATCTGCCTCTCATGCACAAGCTACAGGGTTTGATCTTGAAAACCAGCCAATGCCCATTTGACGTTTGCATGTTCTCCTTGTGTCTCTGTGGTTTCCTCCCACCTCCAAAAAGATACTGTGTGTTTCCTTCTCAAACTCAGCAATGAATGAAGGAGCAAAGGCTTTACATGTTGCCCTATAGGAGGAATAGTTGTATAGACCAATCACTTTGGGCATCTACTGTGGTGTGCAGTATCTTCAAGCTAGGAGAGCAGGGATCGCAGCCTATGTGCCGTGGCAAGGCTAGCCACTTGATGGTGTAAAGTATGTCTCAAGGTAATTCGGTCATGTTGCAGCCAGGTAAAGCTCCTTAAAACAGTACTGGTGGCAGAAGCCCTGGAAGTAGTATCTACTGAGTCATGAACATATTTCAAACAATGAGTAGCAACCCGAGAAATACAAGAAACTAAACTACATAAAACAGATTTTTCTTCACAAAAGGAAACTGAGGGTAAAACGTTCCTTATACTTTCACAATTAGTCAGGATGAATTTTAACATATGAGACAGGCATTTAAGAATTCTAAAAATCAAAGTAGCAGAAACATACACTTTTTCCTTATCGAAAGCTTTAACATCTGTATCAGAAGGAGAAGGATTAGAATTAACAAAGTGCTAGGCAGCAACTGGATTAACTAAAGTTTATGGCTGCTTGTTCAATCCTCGGATTAGTACATAAAAACTTGAAAGTCTCGAATTACTATGTATATTCTATCTGCTTTCTTAGGGTCAACAAGTTTGCTGTCAGGGGAAACTATAGGCTGTGATAAACGCATCCTCCAGTGCTGGATGTGCTGGGGGATGGGTGGGAGCTCTGGAAATTCCAGTTATAGCAAATCATAGTAATTTCCAAGGGACTGAGAAATCTCAGTATTTTCCCACTGAAAACAATGGCTAATTCTGGAAATAGTCTCACAGAAAGAAAATCCCTCTCAGGGACTTTCTGATACCAAATTGTCCTCAATATCTGAACCAGAAACCTGAGGAGAAAACACTGCATTTAAATGTGCAGACTCTCCTACAGATTCCACATAACTCTTCACAGAAAGAGGAATCCCTTTTCCTTTTACCAGAAACCAGAAGGGTAAAGAGCCTGTGCAAGACCTTGAGCTAATCCCAGTAAATTACTCCTGTCCAAAATAACAGAGACAAGAGAATCTATATGTCTAGTTTTCTGTATGTTTTTGACAGGAATGGTGGGGAAAACAGACCCACTATTGCCAGCAACAGCTTCTTCGGGGATGGGCACAACATAATGAATTAATACATTCTGGCTAAGCAGGAGCACATTCCATGCCCCTTCTCCCCAAGATGAAAAGAGTGACTTTCCCTTGCCTGCAGAGGGAACCCCCAAAGCCACAGAGGATGTAGCTAATCCCCGGTCCATGGTGGCTAAATGGTCAACACCAGAGGGAACTGAAAAAAAGATTAGTGGTCTGAGGCACAAGCTTTAGCTACAGCATTCACCTGCCTGCAGCTGTGGCAAATTACCAGCTTGCTGTAATATTGAAGGCTACTTAGTTACCTTTTTCTTTTTGTGGCTGTAAGTAGGTCTGACAGAGAGATTGGTAGTTTGTCCAGTGGTGAAGCCAAAAATGATGCTTGTTTCCTGGAGAAGCTTAGCAGCAATAGTCAGTAAAACAGGAAAGTAGCAAAAAGTAACTTATCCCATTAAAAAATGAGTAAAAAGCACTTTAATCATTTTCCTCAGCCACAAAAAGTAAAATAAAGGTTCTGCACAGAAAAGGTAGTTTTAAACAACTTTTAACAACTTTTTATCATAAAATTTAAAAAGTGTGGTTCTGTTTAAAAGTATGTATAAGTCATGAGACAGTTAGGGAAAATACTTTTCCTAGCTTGAAAGTATTTGTTTCTCACAAAAAGTTAAATGTAATGTGGAAGGATTTTCCTTGAAGGGACTTTAACTGTCCAGAAATGGGATTGCATTAGCTAACCGTTGTTTCTCAAAAGCCTGCAGAGGATCGCTCTTCTCAGCAGCAGGAAAGCTCTGAAGGGCTTGGTGCCCAAACCTTTTTAATTAGCTCAGTTCGAGCTGACTAATGGTTTGGGCATATGGAAGGTAGCCTGAAGCTTTGAAAGCTGGTCGGCAGGATGTAACACATACAGCTTAGGCAACTGCAGCAGTGATCAGTATTAGGAACATCTTAGTAGGAAACAGGTCTTTATTTAGTGTTTCAAAAACCTTAGGGTAATGACATCATTAACTCCGTAAAGACAGTAAGGAAGTGGAGTGCATGACATCACTGACTATACAGACTGTACAAAAGTGGAGGACACTGAGTTAGCTGATTCAGATGCAATTTGTGCAAGTGTTAGGAAGACAGCAAGCAGTTATTCTTATAAAACACTATTTCTACCACTCTCTAATCTTTGCAGCCTCAGAATGCAGTATCTTGTTCAGCAGTAAGCATTTTCTAAAGATTGTTCCAAAACTACTAATTGCTTTTGCCTATTTTCTCTGTTGAATACAGCTGTTTATGTATTTGAAAAAGTATGCATTTTCATGCAATTTAGAGCATCTGTATGTTGAATTTTAATGAAAGTATAATTTTAGTGTAATTTTTATTGTTGTAATATATAAACGTACGCTAGCACTTTTATATAAAATGCTATTCATTTTTTGCCTAAAGTCAGCAAAACATTATTTATTTTTCAGATATGGTAGTTTTCATATTAATTATTTTTAAGGCAACTGATAGCTACACTTTTATTGCAAACTGATTACTCTACCAATGTTGCATTGAATTTTTTATAGCAATCCTAGCCTGAATTTGGCCCTACCTCTGAACGGCAATATATTTGTACTGCTTCAGTATAGTATAAAATTTTCATGGCAAGACAGTTGAGTAGTCAGTTTTATATCATGATGTGTATGAGTGAACAGCATTAATAGCATGGATATTATGTGGATGTCATCGTCTTGTCTGTTAAACATTTAAATTGATACAACTGTCATTTTTAATTGAAGTATTTATAAGTATGATTTCATAAGAATACACTAAGGATATGATTCAAATATAATCTGAAAAAAAATGACAAAAGTTTGTCTGTTTTATAGTGAAATGAATGGTAAAAAAGACCACCTAAAATGCTACTGGGGTTACAGGTCCAAATGTCGGAATTGTTTTGACATTTTTATGAATTTTTCACATTTTTCACAACAGTATGTCATAATGCTTACCTGTAGCATGTACTTCATCAGTGATTTCAAATATAGAGGGACTGTATTCAGTGACCCAAAAATATTTTCTGTGGAAAAGTATGTATAAGTGCATGTGCACGTGCGTGTGTGTGTCTGTTTGTATGTGTACATACATATATATATATATATATATATATATATATATATATATAGGTGACCAACCGTAGGTCAAATTTTACTTTGGTCAACTTCGGTATTGTTAATCTACCTTGATCTACATATACAGATTGTTGTTAACAGATATGCAAAAGCAACAATCCCTAGGTTGGGGAATATGCTTCTTCTTAGGGATTGCAAGATTTTGGAGTTAGGATACATAATTAGTAGGGTGCAGCCCCCTTGCAAAAAATACATAAAATCGTGTTGCATGTTCCAAGGATTAGCCTCAGAGCATGCTGTATACCGTCAAGATATTTTTTGTCATCATTTGGCGATGTTAAGCACATTGATGTTTCTGTGGATTGAATACTGGTAGTAGATCCATATAGATATATCAACTGAAATTAGTCAATTCTCCCTTTGGTTGACATCTGTTTAGCTAGCAAAATTTGGATGACTAAACAGAGAGCTGACAGTTGTGTGAGATCACACAATTCTCAGGGTAGGAGTATATATCCTTTCTCCAAAGTTGTGCAATCGCTGAGTTCATGTATATAATTATGAGGGGGTATGGGGGTGCAGGGGGGCTTGACCCACGGCAAAAAAATTGTGCTGTAATATCATTTATTTTTTTAATTTGAAGTTTTTCATGTGCTGAGATTGTCAAACAGCACATGCCTAGTAGCTTTTCCATATTTGCAAAGTCGACATTTTGTTGTCTACTTTATAAATGTCAATATTTGGGTGTTTCCTTCACTTTTAGTCCAGCTATATTTAATATATGTATATATTTATATCTATTTATATATGTAGATATATATACGTATATACATATATACACACACATACACATGAGTTCTCTTGATGCTGTTGCACATCCATTTGGTAGACAGAATGAACCGCAGGGCTATTGGTTTGAATGTTCTGTGTATCAAAAAGTTCATTTTGGATGTGTAATATTGTAACAGGCAAGTTGTTTGTGTGTGTGTGTGTGTGTGTGTGTGTGTGTGTGTGTGTGTGTGTGTGTGCGCTCGTGCACATGAATGCTTGCAATTTAAATTTAGATTAAGGGTTAGAGAAAGGGATATATGCAGTGTATGTGGTGAATGTGTTGTATGTACACATGCATGGGTGTCCCTGCATAGGTAGTATTTTACTTTGCTTGACCTCTGTATTGTCAAGCCACTTTGATCAACTTATACAGATGGTTGACAGATGAACAAGACTGATAGTCCCCAGGGTAGAGGGATTTGCTCTTTCCTAGAGATTGTGAGATCTCACAGTTAGTATGGGGTGCAGGGAGTCATGGTCCTCATGAAAAACACTTTAATTTGTGTTGCATGTTCCAGAGATTAGCCTCGGACCATGCTATGTAGCATGCCAACATCTATTTTTGTTGACATCAGTGTGTTGATGTTAAGCGCGTTGACATTTCTGTGGATCTATTATTAGTACAAATATATATATATATATATATATATATCTCACATTCATTAGGTCAGTAGAATGAACTGCAGGGTTATTTGTTTAGGATGTGTACTGTATTATAACGGGTAAGTTGTAGTGTGTGTGTAGGTGTGTGTGTATGTGAATGCTTGCGCGTTAGGATTACAGGAGTGGATAGATGTAGTATGTGAATGTATGAGTGTGTTTTAGGGTTAGGGTAAGAGTTAGGTAAGGGATAGATTTAATGGTGTGCACTGGTACATGTGTGTGTGTGCATGTGTCTGAGCCTTTCTTGTTTTGTGGTATTTGTCACTCTTCGTATGTGCATTAAGAAGATGTTGAGGCTTGGGTGTTTAAGTAGTTTTATTGTATACAAATACATCTCTCTGAATGAATGCATCCTTCATTTCAAAGGTGGCATCTGTAACTAACTTAATCCAATCCAGAGATTTACCAGTATTTTTTCGTAAGTTTTCAAACATGGGAGAATACATTCTACACAGTGCAATGCCAGCGCAGATTCTATCTTCATTGAACAAAAAAAAAAAACTCAGAAATTCTATCTGTTCAACTTTTTATTGCCTACTGTCCAGATGGCTGTCAAATTATGTCTCTTCTGGTTTAGAGCTACAGTCCAATCAAAAGGCCCATTCAACCAGAGTAGTGGCTATCTCAACATCTTTTTCTAAGAAAGTACCAATTGATGATATTTGTGCAGCAACGACCTGGTCCACTGTGCATACTTTTGTTACTCGTTATAAGATGGATGTACAAGCCAGGTCTCATTCCTCTTTTGGCTCCACCATACTCATCTTTCCTTGGTACCACCCTGTAAGACAGCTTAAGAATCTGTTCCAGATGTGGAATTGGATGAAAATAGCATTGGATATGAAAGTTATATACTTACCATAATGACTGATCCATGTTGCCAGATTTTTGTTTAATTCAACCTACCCTTCCTCCAGCCCTGTTGCCAAATTACGTTGTATAGATATTTTCAAGATAATCAGGTGGCTACCTCATTATTCCCTGTCTGTGACCAATCTTGTCTAATGATCTTAGCTAATTTTCCTCTAGTACCCTACAGTTTTTGCATCTAGAGTCTCCACTAGTTTCCTGCTAATATGTAGGAACACTTTCTATAGGTTAAACTCGATGTGAGGTATTGGATTTATGGGAATTATGGGTAGGGGAGGAGTTGGAGCCCTTAGTATTCTTCCATTTTCTCTTATAATCTTATTTAAATACGGTGCCACCTCTTCTTTTTCCCTGTAAAAATTTATGTTTATATAACATTTTTATCTTCTGATTAATTTCATATATCTTCTTCTCTTTTTCATAAACATTTATCTTATTTTTTATTACTTCCTTAAATGTCTCCTGGGTTAGTTGCTGTTATTCTAATTTTTCTTTCCCCTTTCTCATTGCTTGATGTTCCAGAAAACACTTTTTATATTTTTCTTTAAAACCTATTCACCAATTCATTCAATTTTCATTAAAAAAATCTCATATTCACATGATCGTTCCATAATTTGTTAGTCTGTTTTCTGTCTTCCTCATCTAAGTATTTTTCATTAAGTCTCTTAATGCCTTTATCTAATTTTATATATCCTTCCTTTTCTTGTACTTCTATCCTGGAACTGTGGAAGCTTGAAATTCAGCACTGAGTTTGGATCCAGTCAAATCCAACATCCCATATGTTGAACCACATGAAAATCACACATCATGGATCTGTCATTATGGTAAGTATATAACTTTCATTTTTTAGATTTCTTTTGCCAAAATGTCTTCATACATTGTGCACCATATACCATATTTTGTTATTTAAGTTGAATATGTTAGCAGGAATCACCCGTTTTTACCCAGTTCGATATGGAAGCAGATGGTTTGCGCAAAAGAGGCTAGAGAACAAAGATGATAGCCCTGACCAGTACCTTATGCAGTATTGTGGAGTATTGTCATGGTAGTACCTTATGCAGTATTGTGGAGTATTGTCATGGTCGGACGCACTGCATAATGAGTTTATGAAAGAACAAGTAAAATATAGCAGGCTCTAAAAAGATGGGTTACTTTAGATGCTTCCAAAGTTATTGGGTTATATTTTATTTGTCTTAATACATTAATTTAATTTTGTCACTTTTCATTGTTTCAAAATCTGTTTCTTTCATGCATTCCGGTGAATGTGATAATGTTAATTTTTACATACATTTTTCTTTGCTAACTTGTTCAAAGATTTGTTAGTTTTTTTGTGCTTCCATTGATTGTACAAAATTAATCCTACTTGTGGTACTCAGATGTAACGTGTCTCATACAGTGACTATGAAATCTTCTTTTGGGCACCAGAGCAGAATACTATCTTGATGTCATCTGTTACTTGTGTGTGTTTTTACATTTCATTTAGAAAAGTATCCACCCTTGTCAAATGATTTTTTTATATATTATCTGGAAGTGCATTCTACTAGTTGTATGTAATATGACAGTGCATTGCACTGCCTTGTCAGTCTAACACTGATCTAAGCTGTTTGTTTATTCATTCTAGCATGCATAAAATTTAATGATATTGGCTGTGATGCTGGCACTAACTTTACTATTTACTACAGACTGCATACAATGTATTAATCTGGCTATTAGGTTGTTCTGATCCCCTAGGATGTATTGGTGAGAGGTAATCCCGATCTTATATATGACATAGAATTAGTTGCCTCGTATTTAAGAAGTCTCATTTAATGGTCTCATACAGTACTACGGTTGTGGTGCTGCGGTAGCGTTGTCGCCTCACAGTTAAACGTTGCCCGTTCGATTCTCAGTTAGAGCATCTTCTGTATAGCGACATGCGTGAATGGGCGTTCCTTCGTTGATGGTTGTGCGTTAGGCCTGGCAAGCCAGTACGTAAAAATCTACTGCCAATCATTAGCGGACCGGAGTTCCGCTGTGGTGACCCCTAACCGGGAAAAACCAAAAGACACAAACAAACAAACCATATTAAGAAGTCACCTGAAGGCATTACATTGGACATCCTGGTCAATAATTCTCTTCTCTAACATTGTGCAGTGATCAAAATAGGGTTGTGTTTTGCAGATGTGATCTGTTTGCTGTTCAGCTGCTACTTCTCCATGTAAGCAGCTAAAGAAATGTATTAGTAGTGTCTAATGTTTTGTTCTCCAGTTGGAAAACTTTGATGGAGCTCTAGACTGGAGTCGTAGTTACATAACAAGTTCTTACCACAGACTTCTATATGAAAAGCATACAAGGCTTGAAGTCTGCACCTGGTATTCTTCACTCTACTTTTATTAAATCTGTAGCAATGTATAAAACTTTGAAACTGTTAAAGTCATTATTTTAAAACTATTCTCATACAGGATATGCACAGTTGAAAAATGTCACACTCAATTAATGTAAGACTAGCTCACGGCCTTAATAAAAATGAGCACCTTAGGTCTGAAGTAACATATGCATGGGATTGTAACACTGACACTGTAGGCAGGTGCATTTGAAACAAAGTGCTTTAACTACTGTGTTTTGACATTCCGATTTAAAATTAGTAGACATAAGACTACTATCTGTCTGTGTATCCAGCTTTTGCAGTTTTTGTTACCTTAATTTTTCGGCAGTTGTCACTGACTGGATTTAGTTGGACTGAGTAACATAGCAGGATACAAAGGGGTTTACCTTCATAACGCCAATCTCACTATGGTTGACCCCGCTTCTGTGAATACCGTGTGAATGTCCCGAACGTCGCATTCCACATGTCCGAACGGTAAAATCTCTCCCCCTTTTTGACCCATGGTAGCACTGGTTTGGAGGTGTGGCGCGGCCCGAAATGTCGAAATTCGACATTTATTCGACTTTTTAAAAGTTTTGCGGTTCTGGTTTCACGGAAATGGTTTGACGATGTGGCCGGTCAATTATATGTGATCAACGATATGAAGGTAAACCTACAAAGGTGCTGATAATGCTAGATTCAGGCAGTTAGTCACCTATGAAGACATTAGCATTTTTGAACACTATCACTCGCTGCATGCTTAATTACTAAATTTGGTTCCCTCTTTTTCATGACACATTATACCCTGTCCCTGTGTCTCTGAAAGTATGCCATAACGAAACAAGAGTATCATTTTCTTTAAGTGCATCCAGCAACAGTTTCATGTTATAAAGAGAGAAAGCAAGACATTTTTGCAGCTTACCTTTTGTTGTGTTTTATTATTCCTTTTTGTATTTCAGATAAGGCCTAAATGTATATATAGTTATTTTTTTATCATTGTGCCATTGTATATTACACAGCAGATGATATTTTTTCTTATGGTCATTGAGTACTTAATCATCTCTGCATGTGAGACTGCGGCTTTTCATATCCTGTCTGACATGTACCTGACGGAGCTGGCATATCTCCTGGGAAATCCCTTCTGTTTCACATGCAGATGGATCTAACCAGTGAATTAAAAACCATGCTGGTTTAATTTTTGAAGAGCAGTGCCTGGCATGATCCTTATATGAGATCCCATTTTCTGTGACCTCACAGCTTTTTATGTTAAGTTGGTGAGACAGCTTTGGGTCTCAAGACATTTCTTTACTGACAAGAAAATCTGCAGTAATTCACCAGCTGCCAGAAAGCATATGTCTGATTTATTTTCTTGTAAAATGTTGCCTTTCCTCAAACAATCTGCATCACCTGTTTTTTTTTTTTCACTAACTCTATTTGTACACAGTATAATATGTGGTAAGATGTGCGTATGTGTGTCTGTGTGGGTTGGGGAGTCCTGTGCTTTTCTAACGACAGTTTTTTAATAGATTGCTAACTTTAAACCAGTTGTTAGTATAACTTTTTCTGTTCTTATAAAAAGCAGATACTTGAACTGAAGCTGTCTGCTTCTGTTTAATAGTTAATAGAATTTTAGGTAATATGCTTCAAGGGAAAGAACAACCATCTGTATTTCATCAAACGCATCATAGTGCAGGCTCGTAGGTGATGCATTTACTTTCAGACTTGTGCTACCATTTTGCAGTAATTCATAATGAGATATATAAAGTGTTTCTCCAGACAGAAACGTAAAAGAGGGCCAGGTGTTGTATAGTCTGAATATGCAGTGCTTTATCTTTCATGTTTAATTCCAGTTACCTTTGTTCTCCCATTGTTCAGCTTCTCCTCTTCCACCTTTTCTTATTTTAATTTTTCTTTTATGAATTATTTATTGCTTTCACTTTTGATCTCTAAATGTTACACTTGAATTAAAGTTATGGCTAATGGATCATAATAATTGCTAGGTGTGGTGTTCTTGTTCTGTACACTGCATTGTCATTGTGCTGTGCAGTATGGTATCTGTAGATATGGCATGCCAAGGTTTTTTGTTTTTACTATCTGCAAGGTAGCTACACTATTTAATTATTATTATTTTATTTTTTACATTTGTTTACCGGGAAAGTCCGACTGGATACATGTCCATTTTCAGCGGAGGCCTGGGGAGAAAAGCTCCAGAAAGCAGAATATAAATACATTAGGAACAATAGAAACATTTAGAGATAAGTATAACATGCAGTTTTGAGTAGGGTGACAAACATAGATAAAACATAGTAGACAACATCAAAATCATGCAGCTTCAATTTCAGACAATAATACATGGGGTTATGGGCTAAGTCCCTTCAAGAATTGGTACACTTATTAGAGTATAAGATTGAAATGTTTAGGGAGAGTTTGCAGGAACAGCGGGTGGTGATTAGTCGGGGTTTAAGCAGGGACATTGCCAATGCTATTGGAAGTGTAGCTTGAGGCTTTTTTTTGAACTGTGTTATGGAGGATTGGTGAGTAAGTTTGGCAGGTAACATATTCCAAGTTTTGCCTACTGAGTTTGGCGAATAGTGAGTCCCCAGCCACATTTATGCTCTTAGTTGTTTGTACCAGTAGTTTGTCAGCAGAGTGTAAGTGTCCTCAGGTTGCTGTATGGTTTGCTGATCTTATTTAGTGCTGGTGTTTTTTCGAGTTGATATAGTATTTTGTGGGTTATTATAAGTTGGTTAATTTATTTATTTATTTTTTTAGTATTTAATGATAATCAGCACTTAATGTGTAAATTATGAGGTACTAGATTTCAGTGAGAATGGAGAAAGCACGTTATGAGGGAGTGGAGGAATTGAAGCACTTACATGCACATAACCAGAGCCAAATCTAGCCCTAGGTGATCTAGGCAGTTGCCTAGGATCCGGTGGCTAAGGGATTCTAGTTTACTTTTAAATTAATTAAAAAAAAATGTGAACAATTCTTTAATGCTGCAGTACAGTGTCTTCTCCTTTAAGAAGATACACTCTGCATTCATGCATCTTAATATAACGCTTGCACTAACATGGATGTATTGTAACAGATTCTTCAATTCCACCTGCTTTGTGAGAGAGACTCTGCTCGTGGAATTTAAATTTGCCTTTCCATTCATAAAGATTGAATTTAAACCTGCAGTCATTCCATTCGCAAAGTAAGTGTGTGTGATGCCACTAGTTAATGATAGCAGGTTAGTCAATTATGTAACTTACTCAGGCTCAAACCCTGTACCTTAGTAACAGGAAACAGGAGCCTGAATCCTCTACAAAACCACAAGACTCCTGAAGGAATTGTGAGTTTCAGCTTGAAACGAGAGCCTGAATCCTCGAAAACAATAACTGCCAAACTGTTGAAGGAATTTTGAGTTTCAGTACATTGTCAATGAATTGTGAGTTTCAAGGGAAGAGAAGTTTACTGTTGCTCATGCTCAGTCTGTTTTCAATGTGCATCTGTTTTGTTTATCAGCTATCAGTCAGTATTTGTGCTATTGAATTTGAAAGTGGTAGTAGCACAACAAGTAGCATACTTGTGTTTGGTATAGAAGGCTTTGAGTTCTACTAACAAATTGAGCTCAGTTGAGTTAATTTCGCTATGTCAGTAGGTCTGTAAATTTGGATTTGCCTAAAAAAGACACTGTGGAGGTGGATAAAGTTTTATTTATTTATTTTATTTTACATTTGTTGACCGGGAATGTCTGACTGAGCCGAAGCCCTTTTTCAGCAGAGGCCCGGGGAGAAAAGCTCCAGTACATACAAATATAACATTAAGTAGTTAATACAGACTTTATACAAGTAAAATACAGCAAAATCTTATACAGATAACAGTTGGTTGTACATATATTAGGTAAGCTGAGAGGAATATAATGTACAAAAATCAGTTGTGTGATTTATTTTTTTTTTTCAAATCTGACCAGAATCTATACGAGTATTACAGAGAGAAGTACATAGTTTAGGAAAAGTTGAGAATGGAAAGTTTTCAAGGAGGGTATGAGCAGTGACAGATACATTTCTTACTGAAATATTCCTTTAGTGTTAGTTTAAACTGTTTGAGATGTGCCTGTGTATGAATCTTGAGGGGAAGTTTGTTCCATTCAGTAGAGGGGTGGTAGCTATATACGTTTTGTCCTGCTTTTGATTTGGCCTTGTAGATTTTTAGAAGGTCTTGGGAAGAGCTACAGAGGTTTCTTGTAGGACCATAGTGGGAGATGATAGAGTGTAAGGCTGGACAGAAAGATGGCTGATATAGGACTGAGTGTATGGCTTGAAGCTGAGAGAGAAGGAGGAGTGGGGGCAGTTCTAGCCAGTTTAAGTATCTTAGTGAGAGACAGTGGTGAGATCTGTAGGGTTATTGGGTTGCGAATCTAGCTACTTTGTGATATGTAGTCAGAAGTGTAGCAATGAGAGAGGAGTTAAGGTTAGTAAGAATTTGAGAGCAATATGTTAAGCAGGGAAGAAGATAGGCATGAATGAGGGCTATCCTGGCTTCCTGAGTAAGAAATTTGTTATTTCTGTATAGTAGACCTAGCTTAAGGTGGGTTTTCCTGATACAATTATTTATGTGGAGATCGAATTTTAGTTGGTCATCGATTGTAATACCAAGGAGTTTTGAGCTTGATTTGGCTATGATTGGTGTCTTATTGAGTGACTGGATAGTGAAGGAGGTCTTAATGTGGTTAGCTGTTTTAGGGAGGAAGAGTAGGAGTTTTGATTTTTTAGGGTTTAGGATGAATTGGTTGTTGGAGAGACATGTTTCTATCAAGTGAAAGGATGACTGGGTAGCTGTTAAGAGTTCTGAGTGAGAGTTAGTTATAGTTATGACTGTAGAGTCATCAGCATATTGTATAATAGAGGAGAGTGGGCAGGAGGTATAGAGCAAGTTTGTGAAGATGTTGAAAATTAATGGCCCTAAAATGGATCCTTGAGGGACTCCCATTTGTATTTGTAGTGGAGTAGATAGAGCAGTATCCCATTTTACAGATTGGAATTTCTCTCTTAGATAGCTTTCAAACCATGCCACTATATCAGGAGAGAAATTGAGGTTGAATAGTTTGTTTAATAGTAGAGAGTGAGAGATGGTATCGAAGGCCTTAGAGAGGTCAAGGAAGAGACAGGAGATACGTTTATGGTCATCTCTGGCCAGGGAAATAGTATTGAGAAAGGACAGGAGTGCCGTATAGGTACTATGCTTTGGTCAAAAGCCATGTTGAGTAGGTGTAAGTAGGTTTTCCTGAGAGAGGTGATCCATGACTTGAGTATGAATGCACTTTTCAAGAACTTTAGATAGAGGGGAGAAGATGGCAATAGGCCTAAAGTTAGAGATTTCAGTGGAGTTACCTCCTTTGTGGATAGGTATGATGTGGAAGTGTTTCCAGATGGAAGGTACTTTAGATTCCGAGAGGGAACAGTTTATGAGAATAGAGATAGGATAGGCAAATGAGTGGGTAGCTGACTGGAGAAAGTAGGATGGGATGTTATCTGCAGATACAGAGTAGGATTTAAGTTTGGAGTGTAAGGTACAAATGTGTGTTGTGGGGATGGGCTTGAGAGAAAAGATTTTGGAAGGAGTTGTTGTTGACGAGAAAGCTGGGTTTGTGGGGTTCTTTGTATTCGAGCTATTTGAGTTAAAGAGATTGTATATTGATTCCACAAAGTTTTTTAGCCAGTATTTGAAAGCCTAGAAGGGAGGTGCAGACCATACTTGACAAAGCAATGTGGTCTGTTAACCATGTCCTCCCAAATATTGGATCCCCTTAGAATGACACCAGAAAGATGGTCAGTTGTTAAAATCAATCATTTTTTGGTCATATTGTGGCATTATCCTCAGTGATAGTAATATGCTGCTCAGTGCTAGCCTCATAACAACCTGAGACACATTCTGAAAGCTCCATATTTCTTCTCAGATAGTCCAGGGAGGTACATTTCAGGTCATTTACACCTACGTAGACTGTGATGGAATCATACTGGTACCTGTGGTGTAATGACTTGAGTGCTTGTGTGATTTGGTGGATTCTGGCTCCAGATAAGCAATTAACAATTATCTCCTTGTTCAGCCTGGTTAGTGGGGCATCAGTATATCTTACAATGGAGTCCCCTATGATAAAGAGTTTTGGGAGGTATGTTTTTTGTCTTAGGGGCTTTATGTTTGGGACTCCACTGAGAGTAACATTATGTGTGGTGTTAGGTGTTTTTTTCTGAGTGCCTTTGGGCTTGCTGAGGCATAGCTTTGACAACTGGTGGTCTAAGCAATCTTTATTTAGGAAGATTGCTTTTAAGTGTCTCAGCATATATTAGTCTATGTGTGTGTTGTATAGTATGTGAGGTGGGTGATGTCTGCTTGGTTTCAACAACCTAATGTACACTCGCATTTGAGAGTTTAGCCTCCAGTGCCATTGTGTAAGTACACCTGTCACATACTGTGTCTGCTTCTTTAATGTTTAAGTGATGTCAGTAAATATGTGTCAATTGCTACATTGTCTCAATGCTCATATCCACTAATCTGGCTACAGAGAAGTTAGGAAATTGCATAACCATACTGTCCAGTCCTTTGATTTGTGAGCTACAAGGGGATGATTTATTGGGGTTAAAAGGCTACTAAGGGTGATTTGTTGGTGCAGACTAATAAGGATGTTAATTTTAGTAGATTATGCTAAACAGTACTAAATTCTACTAACTTTAATGTTTACACAATGCTGAATTCTAGTAAATCTATAGGTGTTGCCACTTGACTCCCAAATAACTGCTCTAAGCTTGTGAGCACATAGGGTATTTGCGCTAGATTTCTGCTTTACATTGTACAGTTTTATGGTCCATTCTACAGGGAAGAGTTGCTTTCTACATGTTTGCTACTGTACAGGGTACTGCTAAGCCATGCAAATGCGGAATATTTATAGCAGTACAGAAAAAACAGAAAACCAACTAATGAGTCATCTAGCCAACAAAATGACTGCACTGTGAGGCCTTTTGTGATTTTCCAACTCAGATAAACCAGACAAATATCTCCTGCCACAAAATGAATAAGCCCAGTTCTCCTAATTTAAAAACACAGTAGAAGAGACCCACAAGTACAGTGCTACCACAAACCACTTAAACAACTAGCTGGGAATCCCGGGTCTATATTACCATATTGAATGGTAAAAAAGTCGAACGCTCACATGAGTGAAAATGGACGAGAACGAACTTGCGTTTTTGGGGTCACAGTACAGTGAGGATTGGTATATTTGCCCTTCCCTCACTGTAGTGCAACCTTGAAGTTGGAATATATATTTAGCGGGGGGGGGGGCACAGCCCCCCAAAATAGCAAGTTCATTCTTCTCTGTTTTCGCTCATGTGAGCGTTCAACAGTTTTACCATTCAATATGGTAATATAGACCCAGGAATCCCTTGTTGAAGGCGATTTCAAGGCAGTGTTACAACAGCGACAGTGAGAGGAAGAGCAATTTTTTTACAGAAACAAAATCAGTGAAATGCACTTATAAAAGAAGGAAAGAGGAGTGACTGCTAAAAGTGCAATTTAATAATTCAAAGGTACTTAAACTTTGCCTGGATGGCACTGGATACAAGTGAAACTTTTCTTGAATATAGGCTAGGACTCCAGGCTTTGCTGAGTTCCTGCAAAAGGAGCTGGAGACAATATGTAGTAAAAGAAGGTTTCCTAAAGAGCAATACTAGTTTGCTGGGTGAACACTTAGCATCATGGATCTATGGAAAACAATGGGTGGGAATAGTACATAAATACTTATGCAACAGTCAATAGCAATGAAAGACGGGAGAGAGGGACTTTGGAAATCAGATTATCATATGGAGTGGAGGCCAAAGACACAACTTTATAAAACAAAAACAGTAAAAGGGCGTGGGAGGCTTGGGTAAAAGAAGTAGGCTAGTTAGAGAGGCAGTGAAGTAAATAAAGGCAGTCTTGGAGCTCTTTCAGAAACGTTAATGTGTTAGTGGGGGGTGGGGCAGACAAAGAATGCAACTTTAAACAGGTAAATGATAAGTAGAATATGAAATCACTGAAGCACAAACTAGAGCAGAAACAATTCTCTCTCAGTTGACCATCTACTACAGTTTAAGGCAGCAGACTATGCAGAAATTTATCTGTAACTGTTTTCAGAAAAAAATGCAATAATAAATGACCAAGGCTAAAAGTCTTCAGTAGAATACAGTTCTGCCACAACTGTGATTTAAACTAGAAGACTATGGCCTGGCAGGGTTTAAAATGCAAACCAATAGCTTTTACAGGTAACTCTACTTGTAGAAATAGAAGAGCAGAATAATGCAAAAGTGCAGTCTTCGCAAAACTTCTAATTAAAATAAATGGAACAGAGCAGAAAAGTACAAAGCAGTATTACCACATGGGTTACTATAAATACAAATCATATATTTAAGCAGAATTGAAAATAATTATTTCCTTTGTTTTGAAAACCTAGTCCTGCTATTTAAGATGCATCCAGGGATATTGTCAGGACCCATCAGTACAGTATTTTTAGCTGTTGATAATGCTTTCAGGTCTTGGTATTTTGTGACAGCTGGAGGCAAATTAGTTTCAGGTGTATCTTGTGGGATAGTTGGAGATGAGAGAGGGGCAACGTCTAAGCTGAATTTTATCAGCCAGTAGGTTAGCTATATCTTCAACCTCAGTGTGGGTAACATCATTTGCAATCAGATCAGTGCATTACTGCATTATACTTCTGAGATTATGAGCGTAATTAAAAAAAAATTGTCTGGCTCACTGGCTGTTTTAGCCTCAAACTTGGCATTAGTGGATTTCATTAAGCTCTGGAGTTGTTTATTTCAGTGGTAAGAGCTCTGAATTTCTGAGAACTATTCTTCTTACTTTAGGTAAAAATTCTCCTTTATTATAAAGTGTGTTGATGTTACAGTTTCACCAAGGTAGGTTTGTTTCTGAGGTTTGTCCTTTGCTTGTTCCTACAGGCTACATCTGTGCAGCTGTTTACATCCTGGTATGGTAGTGGTATACATTATAGCAATAACCCACGCCTGGGTGTGGGTAATGCTAAATTTACCCACGGTTGGCGTGGTTTGGTCCCGAGGGCGAAGCCCGAGGGACCAAACAAAGCCAACCGTGAGAAAATTTAGCATTACCCACACCCAGAAGTGGGTTATTGCTATTATACCATGACATTATTTAAGAAAAGAAACTATTACTTTTCTTAAATAATGGCATAGTATAATGCCTGTTTGCTGCCCTTCCGCAGATGTCTGGCATCCGGCAGTTCTGATGTACTGCGCCTGCGCAGTACATCAGAGCTGTGCAAAACAGAGAAAGCAAGATCTCCGTTGCTTTTTTTAAGCTATGTTAAATGAGTTTAACATAGCGAGACAGTTTAAAATAAGCAACGGAGATGTCCGTTGCTTATTTTGAAACTGTCTCGCTATGTTAAACTCATTTAACATAGCGAAACATAAAAAAGCAACGGAGATCTTGCTTTCTCCATTGCTTTTAAACACTGTCTCGCTATGTTAAATGGGTTTAACATGGCGAGACAGCTTTAAAATAAGCAGCGGAGATCTCCGTTGCTTATTTTAAACTGTCTCATATGTTAAACCCATTTAACATAGCGACAATGTTAAAATCGAGTTATACTAATGGAAAAAAGTCTGGGCGACCGGACCTTTTTCCATTAGTATAACTCGATTTACAACGGGCACGCTGGCCAATCAGCGTGCACGTTTTGGGGGGGTCATGGTATAATTCTGGATATTCAGGAGAGTTAACTGAGTTTGGTGGGGATTTGAAGCTTGTCAATGTATTACTTAAGAGTAAGTAGTTTGTCTTAGAGAAATTTCTGAAGATACCTTGGGTAGAAGGGGTCTCAGATTTCAGTTTTATTTTGAAGGAGACGGTTTTATGGTCAGGCCTAACAAGTGACAAAGATACACAAGGGATGGTGCAAGATGTTCCCTTGTTAGTCAGGACAAGATCCAATATGTTCTTCTCCCTTGTGGGTATTCTGACTAATTGCTGTAGGGCATTTGTATTGACAAAGTCCAGGAATCTCTGTGCATTTGCACTACTGGCTGTGTAGTTTCCCTGTCTGCAGCTGGATAGTTTAGATCACTTAGGATAATGGTATTGAGTTTAATACAGATTGATTCCACTTCCCCTAGCTAGGCATTTTGGCTTTTTTGAGTCATAGATGGAGTTCTGTACCTAGCTAATATATAGTACAGGACCCTTCTTATAGTTATTTGGACATAAAAAAGCTTGAGTGCATCATGCTGCCTTACTAGCCTTGATGTGATTCTCTTCTGGATAAAGATTGAGATACCTCCACATTTATTCCATCCTGCAAAGTATATGATCAAATGTGTGGAAGGCATTTTAGTCCTGCACAGCCAGAGTGCTCTCTGCTATTTTAAATTCCATTTCAGTCACTATACAGATGTCTCTGTTCTCCAGGGTGAGGAGGACTTCCAAGGAGTGGAGTTTCTTGTGTATGTTCCTAGCATTGATTGGTATCACCTTTGTATTTTCCTTCACTTGCTTCATTTTGTTGGTAGGCTTATCAGGATGCCATTGCCTAAAAAACGTACTGTGGGGTGGATAATGTCTTTGTCAATAATCAAAGCTCTAGAAGCTGACAGCTGCAGACCATCCCTGGCAAAGCAGCATGGTGTGTCATTCATATCCTCCCAGACTGACAAATATTTTGACCTCCCCTTCGACTGACACAAAAAACACAGCCAGTTACTGAAAGCAGTTATTTTTTGCTTGTGTTGTGGTATCATCCTTGGAGGAGGTAGAATGCTGCTCAGTGCTCGGCTCATACCTGCCTGGGCACACACTTTGAGAGCTGCATCACATCTATCTGTCTTATATTCCAGGGAAGTACATCTCAGGTCATTGACACACATGTGCTATGTCAGTTGTATCAATACTTGTTGTTCAAGGTCTTGAGTGTGTATGTGATCTGATGGACTCTGGCACCAGACAAGCAACTAACCATCACTCTTTCCTATCTTAACCTGTAAGAGGAACATCTGCATGTCTTACAACTGAGTCACCTACAACTAAAATACTTGGTTGAGTAGATGCCTGTCTTACGGGCTCTTCTTCCACAACTTTGGGACTCTTTGTGCTGTATGAGGCGGTTGTTTTAACTTGCTTAGTGTACTTTGTCTGTGTTGTGTTTTGGAGGTCTTTGAGGTGTAGGCAAATTAATGTTTAGAACCTCAGCAAATGATGGGTTATGTGTATTGTGTTGGCCTTGTGAGGTGTGATGTGAAGTATATGGTGTACTTCTGATGATTTTGATGTCTGAGTTTACAGCGTGTAAGATTTTTTCCTCCAAGGACATTATGTATATGTACATCTCTTACATACAGTGTGTTATACTGTAGATGATTATCAGACAGCATAAGTCAGTTCTGCACTATCTCACGATATCATCTTAATCAGTCTGGCTACAGAAGTTGTGAGTTAGTGCTGGCCTATGGTTTTGACTGGAATGACTCAGGGGTGCAAGAGCTGACTATAACTGCTTGGAGCGAGTGTTTGTTTAGGATACTGTTTAGGAGGACTTACTACTAAAGAGTGAGGAAATGCTTAGTTACTTGGTCAGAGGTGTATTGCAATTCAAGGTGTGTTTAGTTGTACTTGACATGGGATATTTGAGCCTCAGACCTGGATTTTTAAGGTTGCATAGATTTTGCAGATCTCATATGGAAGCAAGCTCTTCTGCAGATAACCCAGTATAGAGCAAGTCCAAGGGTGTCAGCTTTTTTTCTTCTTGTTTTGATGAAAAGCTTGTTTTTCAAAGTTCAGAAATTTCCTCTCTTTTTAGTGTTGAATAAAAAACCATCAGTCGGTGCAGGTATGTGTTGTTTACAACAGACTAGCTAGAGAGGGATTCAGTCAAATGAAGTCAGTAGTATAGGTCTGTGACTTCAGAACCTGTAATTAATCACAGTTCTTTTAGGACTGTGACTCTGGGCAAGAGATCAATGACCCCTGGTAGGATAGAATTTTAGAAACTTTAGCTTTTACAGTGGGAGCAGGAAAAAAACTGTAACTAGTGTACAAACAGTAGGGAGCAGCAGGGAGAGCAGTACCTATGGTATCTGTGGGGGATGCGGCAGACAACAGGAGGAAAACAATAGCATCATAACAGAAAGATACTGAAATGCAACTTTAAACAGGCAAATATAAGAATCTAGCAGCAAAATTAGTATGTAAACAGTTGGAGAAGCACAGAAGCACAAATTCTGTAGCAAAAATTACAGTACATCCACAGTTACAATCCAAACTACAGCCTAAGGCATCAGACTTGGAAGAGATTTACCAGTAACACTGCTTATGGAAAAATGCAGTAATAAAAGACTAAATGGGGCTCATATCTTGCAGTTGCCTACAATTATCCCACAATTGAGAATGAAACTAAAAGACTAAAGTCCCAGACAGAGTTTGAAATACAAACTGCTAATTTCAACAAGTAGTTCTTACAAAAACGATGTACAGTAGAATGTATAAATGAAGTTCAGATCTCGCAGTAATTCACAATTCTCCCACAACTGCAAATGAAGCTACAAGTCTAAGGTCATAAAGCAAGTTAAAAATGCAAGAGTATAACTTTTTGTCCAAGACATGTAAAAAAATGCAAAAAAAATTAACAAACACATAAATAAAACAATATCACCACACAGTCCAGTGTAAGTGCAAATGAAAATAATCAAGGAGATTTAAAACAAAAGCTTTTTTCTTCCTTTTGTGATGAAAAGTTCATTTCTCACAGTTCAGGGCTGGCCTTTCTGTGCTTCTCAGAGTGTTGTATAATATACGTCTGCAACATAAACAGAACAATATCTAGGGACAGTTCCATATAGCTGAAGGTACTCCTACTATGGAACAGATTCACAGTGTACATAAAACAATCCCATCCATGACTCTATTTAAGCATAATTTGGACCAAAGGATGGGAAATAGGAAATTTACTCCAGGGCTAGCCTGTGTCATCCTAATGGACATAAGCCATGCTTAACTTAAGGGACACCTAATAAACTAATGAGACCCAAAGAAAATAATCTGCTACAGCTTAGAAGTGTTTAAATGAAAGAATGGCAAGGTTCATAGGTTGGTACTAGGCTTTCGGTCCTAGGGCCTATACAGGCCTAGCCATAACAATTCCCTGGCTATTTCTTCCCACACTATTTACTTCCTTCAACCCCTGTCTAGCGGCCGACTGACGTGATCCCCAGGGTGAATTTTCTTCTCCCATCCAGTTGTCAAGGTTTCTTTTGAAGAGGGCCAAAGAGGCGCTCTGCTTGACATGTATGGGCAGTCTATTCCAGAGTCTGGGGAGTCTCTGGGACAGGAACCTATCCCTCCAGCATGTTTTGTTTATTGTGATGACAAGGTTTAGATCCCTGGAGCATGTGGCTCTGAGGGATTGGGATTTATTTAAGTGTAGCATGTCCAACAGCTCTGGGTTTGACATGGCCTTGTATGTTAAGCAGAGATCGCCTCTGAGTAGACGATATGCGACAGAGTATAGCTGGAGTTTTTTAAGGCGGTCAGCGTAGGGCATCTGCTTTAGGCCTGTGATTCTTTTAGTGAGGTATTTCTGCTGCCTATCCAGTTGTTGCAGATGTCTTGAGAGGTAAAAACCAAACGGGGCATTGTATTCTATAATGGCTCCAATGAGGGATGAGTACAGTGGGACAATGACCTCCTTTTTTCTGGATGAAAAGCCCTTAGTGATGAGGTGTGCCACATAGAAGGATTTCCTGACTGTTGTGGCAATGTGGTTATCGAAGGTGAGAACACTGTCCACCTGTGTCCCTAACTCTCTTATCACACTTTCGATATTTAGTGTACTGCCACCTATACGGTAATTCACGGGTACACAAGGTGCAGGGTTTGAGTCTCACAAGGGATAATTGGCTAGGCTTAAAATGGCTTGCAAGGGCAGTTAGCCTAGTACTATTTTGGTCTTTTCAGGCTTGTTGGCTGTTGGTGAAGCACCCACCAAGAGGAGAAAACGCTGAGAGAAGAAAGGAGCCACTTTTGAGATTTTAAGTATTTTTTTCTCTGTTTATTTGCTAAGTTTTTCTGCATAGCCACCTATTTTGAGCATTTTCTGGCTTGTTAAACTTGATTTCTGCATTAGTAACTGTATTTAGAGCACAACCTAGAGCTGTTTACTGAATTTCCTGTTTGCACTTATTTTTAAAATCTTTTTTTTCTCAAAACTTGCATTTTATCTGTCTTTGGCCTAGCACTCTTGTGTGGGGTCATTTACTGCACTGTTATAACTTGTTGATACTTGTGAACCTCTGCTATCTCTGAAAAAACAAAAAAAATCTTGCTTTTTTCCCATTTTTCTGAGATTTAAAAAAGTTCAGTTACAGGCTTGCTGTTCTTGAACTGTTTGTAAGTTTCTGTGAGGCCATTTTTTACTTGGGCTAAAGGGAAGTCTCTCTGTTGATCAGTGGCAGTGAAAAACATTGACCAGCCTGCCTGCCCCTGTGGGAGTGGTTACTGACTTGAAACTGTAGTTTTATTGGCCATTTTGTGTCAATTCCAAAACTCCTTCATCTTCCTCTCTTAAAACCTGGTTGCCTCGTGGTTTTGGCGTCTTTTCAGGCTTGTTGGCTGTTGGTGAAGCACCCACCAAGAGGAGAAAACGCTGAGAGAAGAAAGGAGCCACTTTTGAGATTTTAAGTATTTTTCCTCTGTTTATTTGCTAAGTTTTTCTGCATAGCCGCATATTTTGAGCATTTTCTGGCTTGTTAAACTTGATTTCTGCATTAGTAACTGTATTTAGAGCACAACCTAGAGCTGTTTACTGAATTTCCTGTTTGCACTTATTTTTAAAATCGTTTTTTTCTCAAAACTTGCATTTTATCTGTCTTTGGCCTAGCACTCTTGTGTGGGGTCATTTACTGCACTGTTATAACTTATTGATACTTGTGAACCTCTGCTATCTCTGAAAAAAACAAAAAAACAAAAAAATCTTGCTTTTTTCCCACTTTTCTGAGATTTAAAAAAGTTCAGTTACAGGCTTGCTGTTCTTGAACTGTTTGTAAGTTTCTGTGAGGCCATTTTTGCTTGGGCTAAAGGGAAGTCTCTCTGTTGATCAGTGGCAGTGAAAAACATTGAGCAGCCTGCCTGCCCCTGTGGGAGTGGTTACTGACTTGAAAATGTAGTTTTATTGGCCATTTTGGGTCAATTCCAAAACTCCTTCATCTTCCTCTCTTAAAACCCTCTGCGCAGTTTTGGGCGTTTTTGTGCGTAGCGCAATAGCAGGCAGCGCCGCCTAATTGGGTTTAAACTATTCCTGGCTCCACAAAGTCTGCTCTTCACTTTTTCCCTTAGAACTGCTCTATCTCTCAATTTAAACACCATATTCTCATTCTAAGGCCCTTCACTGGTCCAGTTAAGTAATCCTACAAGTTAGCACCATTAAACCATAAGCACTACTTACTCTTATACTCTCTACGATTACCCTGTCCCCTATTGGTCCATCTTGAATTCAGTTTCCCTATATTACTCTAGCATGTCCAAAGGTCAGTCAATGGTTTCCACTCCAGTCCAGCTGGTGAATCTGGGAATTTTGAGGCAATGTTAGAACTGTCTCATGTACACGGACAACCCTCTCCTCCTCCAAACAGGTTCAAATATATGTGAGAGATGCAACTATTTAGCCAAACTGGAGGCTGAGCTCTCTCATCTCAAAACTGGTGTAACCAGTCAGGAGGAGAAGGTAACCTTACACAACACAATTCCAGTATCACATAGTCCCACCACATCAGCGAACCAAACACATAAATACACAAAAACATACTCGGAGGCTCTAAATAAAAATCTACCTAAGCAACAGAGACCTCCAAAGCAGACATCCAAGCAAACGCTACCTCAAAACAAAACACACACAACACATAACCCACAAAGTCAGTGTGCCAAGCAGCCACAGCCTTAAGGCTGAATAACACACCTGATACTCTTGTAATAGGTGACTCTATTGTCAGACACACTGATGTCCCGCTCACCAGGCTGAATAAAGAGAAGGTCACGGTGAGCTGCCTGTCGGGTGCTAGGATCCGCCACATAACGCAAGCACTCAGGTCACTCCAAAGCAAATACAAATATGACTCAGTCATTGTACATGCTGGTGTGAATGACCTGAGACGTCCCTCCCTGGACTACATGAAAAGAGACATAGAGGAGCTCTCTGATCATGTAGCCCAGGCTGGTATGACCCTGACCTTGAGCAGCATCTTACCCTCACCTAGAATGATGCCACAGTACAAAGACAAAATGATCGATTTTAACAATTGGCGAAAATTTTGGTGTCATTCAAAGGGGATCCAGTGTCTGTCAGCCTGGGATGACATGCTCGACAAGCCACGTTGCTTCGCTAGGGACAGCTTGCACCTGTCACTACTGGGCTTTCGGATATTGGCAAGGGCTCTTGCCACCCCAATAGTGCCTTTTTTAGGCAAGGCTCAAAAGTCAAATCCACCCCCATAGACAGCACAAGGAACAAGAAACTAAGGGTAATGCTGCTAAACGCCAGAAGTCTTAACCTCAAGATGCACGCACTCGAAGCTCTCCTCAGTATGGAGAACATCGATATCTGTGCAGTGACAGAAACCTGGTTCAAGGCTCCAGAGTGTACCCCAGCACTATCAGGCTATACCTCATATCATGCTTTTCGGCCCCAAAACCCAGACCGAACCACAAAAGGAGGGGGAGCTTCCATATTTATCAAGGATATCCACACCTCCAGGTTAGTGGCATTGCACGAAGTATCGGAGACCATCCATGAGGAACTAACAGTGAGCAAGACTGCTTTTCAGTTTACAGTATCCTACAGACCACCCTATCAAAGTCAGGAATCCCACTCTGCTTTCCTGAAAACATTGGAGAACATGAAGATCTCTCCGAACACCATTATATTGGGCGACTTCAACTACCCAAACATTGACTGGGAGCACTACTCAAGCCCCAGCACCTTAGCCCAAAGGTTCCTGGAAATTATAAACTCAAATGCTATGGAACTAGTCACCACTCCCACAAGAGGGGACAACATACTAGACCTGATCATTACCAACATGGGGACTCTATGCTCCACACCAGAAGTATATCCCTCATTGGTAAAATCAGACCATAAATTAATTTCATTGGATGTCCACATCCTGACCCCACCCCCAGCCCAGAAAACCACAGTGAAAAACTTCTCAAAAGCAAACTTCTCATTTCTCAAAACCAAAGTGGAATCCTTCAAGGCCCCAGGGCCAGTGGAAACTACGGCCCAAACTGCAGAATCCTATATAAACGCATTCTACGGACATCTCCAGGAATGCATGGATCATGCTATCCCAAACAAAACCAAGACCCAATCATCCAAAGGCAGGCGTCCAGTCTGGTGGACCCCTGCCCTAAATAAACTGTACAACAGAAGGAGGAAGCTACTACATGATAGAGCAAAATCCCTAATAGGGAAGGCATCTCTGATCAGTACTAGCAAAAAATTACGATCCCTCATAAAATCCTCCAAGGCCAGCTTCAAGAGAAAAATTGCACAGGACACCAAAGACAATCATAAGGCTTTTTTCAGTTATGTTAGAAACCTGAGATGCAACTCCCAGACTTGTTTTGAGTTGATTCTAAACGACAAAAAATACACTGAACCCACAGACAACGCCAATATCCTGGCAGACAGGTTCAGTGCAAACTCCCCCCCCCCAAAAGAGCAAGTATCTATCCCGGCAGAGGGCTGCCTCCCAAACATCTCTGATGCTCAGGTGAAGGCTGCCCTCTCTAAAGCAAAAAACACTGCTTTCATGGGACCAGATGGCGTCCCATGTTGTGTCCTACATGAACTCCAAGAGGAACTAATCCCTCAAATAAAACAGCTATACAATTTCAGCCTCACTACAGGATATGTGCCCACAGAATGGCGTACAGCAACAGTGGTCCCACTCCAGAAAGGCGGAGCCTCTACGGACCCTGGAAACTATCCTGCCTGACTAGCTTAGTCTGCAAGGTTATGGAGAGGATCATCATGGAGCTCATAAACAAAGACATTGGGGACCTACAGACACTGGATCCTACCCAGTTCGGCTTTGTCAAGGGCAGATCCTGCCTTTTGAACCTGGTTGACTTCTTCGAAACAGTCACCAAAGCCATAGATGAAGGGAAGGTAGTCCACACAGCCTATCTGGACCTTGCAAAGGCATTTGACACAATACCCCACTCGGGCATCATAGATAAGCTATCCAGCTTAAATATAAACCCCTATGTCACAAGATGGGTCGCAAACTGGCTCAAAGACAGAACCCACAGAGTGAGAGTTGCTGGAGCCATGTCAGACTCGAAACCGGTCACAAGTGGCGTCCCACAGGGTTCTGTCCTGGGACCACTCTTGTTCGGTATATACTTTTCTGAGGTACAGGCAAACGTGGGAGGACTATGGCTCACCAAGTTCGCAGAAGACTGCAAACTGGGCACCATAATCAACTCTCCAGCTGACACAAACATCCTTCAAAAAGGTCTCACAGAGACAGATGACTGGTGCCAGCGCCATGGTTTAAAGCTAAATGCCAAAAAATGTATAGTCATACCCTTTGGCAAAAACAATGTGCCCACAAATTACCACATAGGTGGAAACCCATTAAGTACAGAGAAAGTTATTAGGGACCTGAGGACCCAAGTTGATAGCAATCTCTCCTTTGAAAACCACATTGCCAAAGTGGTTAGAAAGACCTTCTACATAGCCCACCTCATCACGAAGGGTTTCACATCTAGATCAAGAGAGGTAATCGTGCCCCTTTATTCATCCCTCATCAGGCCCATCATAGAATACAATGCCGCTTTTGGGATGTACCTTACCCGACACCTGCAGCAATTAGAAAGACCCCAAAAGTATCTCACCAAGAGGATCAAGGGTCTCAAACAGATGCCATATGCTGCTCGGTTAAAAAAAACTCCATCTCTACTCAGTTGCATAGCGCCTACTTCGAGGTGATCTATGCCTGACATACAAAGCTATGTCAAATCCAGAATTAACGGACATGCTCTACCTGAGTAAATCTAAATCCCTTAGAGCCACACGCTTGAGGGACTTGAACCTCATCACAGAAATAAATAGAACTTGCTGGAGGGACAGGTTCATAACCCAGAGGCTCCCTTCACTCTGGAATAGAATTCCAGTTCATGTGAGGCAGAGCACCTCCCTGAATCTCTTCAAGAAACAATCTCGATAGGTGGATGGGGGATCGTAGGTTTGTTCCAGGGATTACTCCCGTGTCACTATTAGACAGAGGCACAGTAAACTAAACCTTAAAAAGGGCACAGTATACTCAAATCAAGGGGTGGCATAAGCCATACAGAATCGGGCTAGGCTTATAATTGCCCCAGGGCAGATAGCCTAGTATGAACCTATGAACCTATGTTTTTTCCCCAAAGGGGATAACTATACATTTCTTGGCATTGAGCTTGAGCCCATGGCTCTGGCACCAAGCATCTGTTTCTGTAAGGCCCTTTTGTAGAGTATCCACATCATTTGGTGATTCAATAATGGCTCCCAGTTTGCAGTCATCTGTGAACTTTGAAAGCCAGAGTCTCTTAGTGTTGGCCTGTACTTCAGAGAAGTAGATGCCAAACAAGAGCAGTCCCAGGACAGAACTCTGAGGTACTCCACTTGTCTGGAGCTGGATTTGGAGTTGGCTACTTTTACTGTGTGGGTTCTCTCAGTAAGCCAGTTGGCAACCCATCGAGTAAGGTAGGGATTAATTCCCAGCTTAGTAAGTCTATCTATAATTCCCAGAGTGGGGGATGATGTCAAAGGCCTTGGCGAGGTCCAGATAGGTTGTGTGAACCGCCTTACCGTCATCCACGGCACTGGAGACTGATTTGAAGAAGTCAGTCAGGTTCAGGAGACAAGATTGGCCCCTTCACCAACCCAAACTAGGTGGGGTCCAGTGTTTGAAGGTTGTCAATGTCTTTGAGTACAAGTTCCATGATAATATGTTCCATGGCTTTGCAGATCAGGCTTGTCAGACTGATGGGGTGGTAGTTCCCAGTATCCAAGGTGGATCCCCCCTTGTGGAATGGGATAACTGTAGCTGTGCACCACTCAGTGGGCATGAAGCATGAGGTGAGGCTATGATTAAACATGACACTTAGGTGAGGTGCCAGTTCATTTTGTAGTTCACGTAGTACACAGCCCAGGATGTCATCTGGTCCCATGGATGCTGTATTCTTAGCTTTGGAGAGTGCGTTTTTTACCTGTGTGGCCATTATTACTGGAATTTGGCAATCTTCCAGTATTGAGATGGGCTGCTTACGGGGTGAGAGGGGGGTGAAGTTGTCACTGAATTGATCTGCCAGGATACTGACAATATCCTTGGGATCAGTATATTTAATGCCATTCTGTTGTAGCTCAGAGCAGATCTGAGCATTGAGTTATAGAATGCCTTGTGGTTGTCTTTGGAATCTTTGGCAATTTTATTTTCATAACTAGCTTTGGGGGATTTTATGAGGGATGTCAACTTCTTACTGAGGCTGGTAAGGGAGTTTTTTGCATCCTGGGATTTTCCTCTTTTCTGCAACAGTTTCTTCCTTTTGTTGTAAAGTTTGTTTATGGCAGGGGACCGCCAGATTGGCTTCCTTTTTTTGGAGGAGAGCATCTTGGTTCTATTTGGGATGGCACGATTCATGCATCAGTGGATGTGCTCGTACAGTGTCTTAGTGTAGGATTCACAGACATAACATCAAAATCATGGTTATCAAATTCAGCTAAGTCATACATCTATATCACTACTGAATATATAGATGCAAAAAACAAAATACATTGTCATATAAAAGTTTGTTTGATAAAGAGAGATTATTTGTTCTGATGAAGGCTGGGGACAGAATCTATATAGTCGAGGTTATCGTCTTTATATATCAGCAGGGTTCTATCCTCTTCCACCTCACCATTAGTGTAGGATTCAGCAGTCAAACTTTCAGTTCCCGTTTGCATGGGTGTCATGAAGTTTGTCACTTTTGACTAGAGTAGCATGAAGTTGGCTTTGGAGAAGTTTTTTTTGAAGTTTCCTTACTGGGGGGTGGGGGTGGGATGTGGATGTTAAGAGTGATTAGCTTATGGTCAGACCTGACCAACGAGGGGGTGACCATAGGTGTGGAGCATCGATTTCCCATGTTGGTAATGACCAGGTCTAGGATATTGGAGCCCCTGGTGGGACGATGGATTAGTTGATCCAAGGCGTTGGAATTCATGAATTCCAAGAACCGTTGGGCAAAGGTGTTGATACATGAGTAGTTTTCCCAGTTAATGACAGGGTAGTTGAAATCACCCAGTATTAGGGTGTTTGGTTGTCTCTTAATATTTTTCAGTACGTTTAGAAAGGTGTAGTGTGAATCGTGGGGCATGGTGGGGGATCTGTAGCAAGCTACAATTTGGATTGCAGTATTACCTAGTGTTAGTTGCACCTGGAGAATTTCAGACGCATTGTGTTGGGCAACTAGCCTGGAGGTGTGAATATCCTTGGTGAATATGGACACTCCTCCACCTTTAGTGTTTCAGTCCTGGTTTGGTGGCCGAAAAGTGTGGTAAGAGTTGTAGCCTGATATATCAGGGGTGCTCTCTGGAGCCTTGAACCAGGTCTCAGTTACTGCACAGATATCGATGTTCTCCATTTTTAGGAGTGGCTCGAGAGAGTGCATTTTGAGGTTTAGACATCTAGCATTGAGTAGCAAGGATATTTAAACACCTATGGGATAACACTACTGGGTAACAAGCAGGAAGCTTGGCTGGGCTTAAAGTGTCCCATCTGAGACAATAGCCTAGTACACCTATGAACCTACAAACAAATACATGTCTGTAGTTTTATGTCATTCTTTCATAAGAGTAACTGTGCTTCAGTGTTAAGAAGGATGATCTGTTCCCCTAGAAGTAACTGTCAGTGGAATGTCTTCTAGCATTCCGCATAGACTAAATATGCTATTTTCTTATTCTGTGTATGTTTTCAGCTGCAGTATTAAAAAATATATATTTTTTTTTTCAGCCGATTTCTGTCTGATCAGCACATGAGGATAAATAATAGCAACCACAATCCTTTTTTATAAGTTAATACTGGACAATCTATCTGCAGACTCTCACAAGCGGAGCCAATAACCACAGGACAGAATCAGTCCCTGTACCTTGTATCTGTGAGGTAAAGACCTGAATCATTATGCTGACTCCACCACTACCTTGTCAGCTTATTAGTAGCCATCCATATCTTATACCTCCTTATGCTTCCCCAATAGAGAAGTAAATCCCTTTTCTAGGAGTCTGCTGCATAACATATATGTTAGACAAATTTTATCTAAAGTCGTTTTATGCTTAATAGACTTTTCTTTTATCTGCCATTATCATATTCAGGCACAGACTTGACTCACTGCTCATAAAGATTAGTTTGTATTTGTAGTAAGAATGTCCTGTGCCTTTTCCTGTACCAAAATGCTAATTTTATTTTTTAACTCCCACTCTGACTCCCACTCAACACCACACAGCTTCAGGCTATTCTCCCTGGCTTCTGTGCTCATCTGTCTCTGAATCCCCTCAGTTACCATGTAGCCTAGACATGACATTTTACTGTGTGGGCTTCCAGTCTACTGAGAATGTCAACCTCAACAGTGCTCACTTTTAGCCCTGGTGAACATGAGATCTGGTAGGGAGCTTAAAGCACTGAACTTGTCTGCTTTCATTTTTGTGATAGCCAGTTAATTACCCTAATTGTGGAGGCAACTAGTGCAGTGAAGTCAGAGTGTCATCACCTTCACATGTTTAACTTAAGATGGCCTGTGAGGCCCCTGGTCTCAACGAGAGGTCACCCAGGTATCAGGTACCCCCCAAGGATAAGAAGGCTGGCTGTCAGCCACTTCACACCGTCTCCCTGGCTAGCACTGTTGGCAGCACAAGTCCATTCTTGAACTGAGATTGCCATCACACAGACAGAAAGACAGACACCCTACCTCTGTCACATCAGGTTTGCTACCAATATGTTTATTTTAGAGTGTGGTCCCAGCCTGTTTTGTACAATCAAATCAGTGCAGATATCAATTGTAACTCGACTACAACTGTGTTAGTAGCATTCTTTTAATTGGATCATAGTCAGTAGACCTGTCTGTGTTATCACTGGGGAAGAGAAAGGGATACTTGATAACAGTTAGAAGAAAGTGTTATGCCAAAGACATGAGTCATAAGAAAGTACAGTGAGTTTGCCCCTTACCCATTCCAACCAACTCAAGATTTCCTGTTATAAAACATTAAATGTCACAATCATCCATTTCTCCATTTATTCAGGAGACCTGATTAATTATAGCAGTAATATCCCAGAGACACAAAGCTTTATAAATCCCTTAGTACTCACATTTATTTATATATGTATGTAAGTAGTTATGTGTTTATATATTGGCATTTGTTGAATGGAAAAGTCTGACTTGAGTAAAATATTCTTTTTTCAGAGTTGGCCCAAGAAGAAAAGCTCAGCAAAAAGAAATACTATACAAGGTATTACATATGTGTTAACAGTATGAACATTTAGAAAGCTGATATTTCCTTTAAAAATGCTAAACTAATGAAATGCTGTGCAAAACGTTTAAGATTCATGGTAGCAGTATGCTAAAAACATTGTATTTAGATGCACTGAGTATCTAAAATATTGTCTTATTAACCAAGAAGGCAAACCTCAAAACAAAAAAGCATCTCCCTCAGAAAGATTCAAAAACAACATATAACAAATGTTTCCACCCTTAGTTATAACCAACTAATATATAGTCCCACTTTAAAAGAGTAGCCCAGCAAACCATTGGGAAAAGCAATAGAAGACTGTGTTACAAACTCTTTTGTGGCCCCAATTGCCCCTCCCTCTAGAAGAAAAATGATAACCACATGATTTGTATTTATAAAATTATAGGTATCACAATGTCATCATGAAAATAAGCACCTTAAACCCGACTGGTAACAAGACACATCTCATCATTTTCGAACTGCATTCATTACCGTATTCCATTTCTTTTTCACACCCACTGCTATTAATACACAAATGTACTTGGAGAATGGCCCCTTTAGAGGTCCACCATAGGTTCTACTTTAAAATAAAATTAAAATCATCAGAACCTTTTGGACATTTTATACATTTGTTATAGTCCCTTTACAGATCTTCAACTAATACGTCCAATAACTTCTCTTCAGAATCAGCAAGAACATTCCATCTCCTTGACAAAATAATTACCAACATTCTCACAAGACATATTGTCCTGTTATGCCAAAACAACCACCCTAGATATTACTGGGGTGTATATCATTATGTCGAACTGTGATAAGTTCGAATACCAAAACAATGAACTGCAAACTCCAAAATGGAATAACGCCGAAAACTCAAAACTCTGAAGTTCAAAACTCCAAATGGTTATAGTTGGCCCAAGCATGCATATGCATGAAGTCTCCACTGTGGTGCAATCTCGGAGTTGGTATATTTAAGTAGGGATGGTGTGGGGGGCACAGCCCCTCCCACATTAGTAATAGTGTTAAGTGTTACTGTGTTGTTACATTATCGTACGGGTGTGAAACTGGCCGACCCTTGCTTTTCAGAGTTCTGTTTTTCGTAGTTTTGGGTTCTCAGAGTTTTTATGTTTCGGAGTTTGCAGTTCGATGTTTTGGTATTCGGACTTATCACAGTTCGATGATCTGATATAGACCCTATTACTGAAATGTAACATATATCTCATTTGAATGTGGACTTAATGCCAGTATGTCTATTTATATTGCAATGCATTCAGCTTTTAGGGCAATAACTTACCAGATCATCCTTTTAAATATTGCTCAAACAAATAATATTGCAACATTAAGATGGATATCTAACAGTTTAGCTTCAGTATGCAACCATTCATAAAGACACTCCAGCTGTTAAAATAGTATAGGTTCCAAAGATTGTGCATTTGACAGCCAGTATACCTTTTATGAAGCATTAAATTTAATAATACTGCCATTTGAACCTCTGGTTGTCTGACTGATGCTTATAGCTATTCACTAATGCATAAAGTAAAATCATAGAATCATAGAATGTACAAGGCAAGTAGGCCATGTGGACATTTATACCTTGCTAGTGCCCACCCTTAGACCATCCCTCCTTTTACAAGGAGCGATAGATCAGTCACACCTGATGTGAATTTATTAGTAACCCTCCAATTGTCTAATTCCTTCTTAAATGAAAATAGTGTGTTCCAAACAGGAGGTAGTCATTATGTGGCATATCTGTCTCTGTGATTTGTTTATTTAAATAAACAAAGTCACTAATTTTAGGTACACAGGACTGTTTGATTTGGTAGAAATAAGAGATATTGGACTTCTTGGATCTCTAATGGTCCAGAAGGCAAGGCATAGAATGTCCCTAAGGAGTCTTTATGACACTGAATACAGGAACAAGCCCTCCCATCTGTCTTGAGACTGCAGGTCCTTTAGTCCCATGTCTTTTTGTCAAAAACATTTGGGAACTCTAACTACTTGATATGTTTAGTAAGATACATCCCAAAGAGGCATTGTATTCAGTAATGGGCCTGTTCAGTGCTGAATATAGAGGGATCAGGACTTCTTTGGAGTTAAAGGAAGTATAATTTTTGATTAGCTATGCCATACAGAAGGATTTTCTGACCACTGTTGCAATGGTATGGCCAAAGGAGAGGTAATTATCTGCCCATGTCCAAATGTTTCTTACAACATCTTCATTTGGGAGTGGGATAAATTCTATACTGTAAGCTGGGTGGAGGGTTTATTTTCCAAATGCAGCAATTTTTCATTTTTTTACCATTTAGTTTTAGCCTGTTTTAGTGTGCCAGCTAGTAACATGTTCAAATTCACTTTTCAGCTTTTACATGTCAGAAGGGGATTCAAGGATGACACTCAGTTTACAGTTGTTGGCAAATATGGTTAACTAGTTTCTTGATCTTTGATTTGGAGATCAGAGAAGTGTGTGCCGCACTGAACCCCGTGTTACCCCACTGGTTACTTTCGTACTGTCTGAGGATGCACCTGCCACCCTCAAAATGTGGGTTCTGTTCCTCAGCAAATTTGCTATCCATCTAACTACATAAGGATTGCTTTGGCGCACATTTAGCTTGCTTGTTGATAATGTTGGCATATGGCATAATATCAGATGCTTTGGCAAGACTGAGGTATGCTGTATGGACAGAAAGGCCACTGTCCACAGCTTGTGTTATCCTCTCAAAAATGTACCAAATTCATTTGACAAGATCTATCCTTAACAAAGCTAAACTGCCAGGGGTCAAGTCTTACAATATTGTCTATATCATAGTTTATAAGTTTGTTAAATACCGTAATCAGAGTAGTCCCTCAAATGCCAAGATTTCAGTCATAGAAACAGATCTATAAAGTCTTCTTTGCTTACCCCATTTTGACAGTGTGCATCACATTGGACATGTTAATATTGACATTCAAACCCCTAATTAAAATTATACTTATTTTACACTTGAATCCCTTGTTAAAAATTGCACATATAACTGTTCATTAATACACCTGCTGAATTACACGAACAGTATAGTGATAAATAGATCAGCAACTGGTCTTAAAATATGTTATTTTCAGTGACAAAAAGGTTGCATGCTCGCCTTTGATGCTGAAGTTCAGAAGGCTGTGGGTTCAATTCCCACCTCATAGGCTTGGATTAATTTTCCATTACTGATGCTGCAATTCTGAGCATGTCATCCTTTGGATGATACATTAAACTGAGGTCCTATCTGCCTGAATTGTTGGTAGCTCAGGTGCATGCAAAAGATCACACAGCACTTCCTGAAAAGGACAGGGGAAGTTCCCTAGTGCCATGGCCAAATTTACCCTTATTAATATGACTATCATCGCTGGTCTCATCAGAAAAGAGACCACTGCCTAGTGAGAACTATCCTGTTTAACAAAAGATAAATAAAAAAATAAATGAAAAAAAAAACAAAATTGTGGTAATTAAGTTTACATTAATTAATTTGCCATTGAGCAACAGATTCAACTAACAATCTGCATATATGTATAAAAATCATTGGATCATAGGAACTAAAAGGGAGTTAAGTCTTGCAGCTATTTACCCCTTACAAGTACCCACCTTCAGACTGAACCTCATCTCTTGAAGAGGGTCAGGCTAGTCAAGATAGGGGTGAATTTTTGAACACCCATCCAAAAACCCATTCTTGTTGAAAGGAAGATAATGTATCCTACTGCTTAATTTGTAGTGGGAGTCTGTTCCAGAGGTGGCGAAGGTGCTTTGTAATGAAACTCTCTCTCCCCCTTGTCATAGTTATCCACTGGTGAATATTTAATTCCCTTATTCTAGTATTTGTGAAATTATTCAGTTTGTGGAAATACAAAAGGTCCAGGACCAGTAAATCCATACTGGCATTGGAGGCAAGGCATAGATCTCTCCTCAGACGTCTGTAAGATATTGAATAAAGGGACAGTGCTTCCAGTATTCCTTTTAGCCGAGGGTTTTTAAGTCTGTGATTTTCTTAGTTACATACCTCTGGGTCTTTCTAGCTGTTTGATATATTCATTGAGGTACATCCCAAATGTACATTGTATTCAATAATTGCCTAATTAATGCTAAATATAATTGGACAATGACCTCTTTGGATTTGAAAGAAATCCACTTAGCAATCAGCTTTGCAAAGTAAAAGGACTTTCTGACTGCTGTCGTTACATGATGATCAAAGGAGAGTGAATTATCAATCCAAGAACCAAGGTTTCTTGGCAGCATTCTTATTAATGAGTGGGGTATTCTCTATGTTGTATGCTGTGGAAGGGATACTTTACCAAATGCAAATATGTTGAATTTTTTTGTAATTTAATGTGAGTCCATTATTAGTACAGTAGGCATTTACATTAAGGAGTTTTTCTTTTTTGTATTGTAGAATTTAAGTGTAAGTTCTTGTTACAGGGCCTGGATGTCAGAAGATAACTTGACAATGACTCATAATTTAGAGTCATATGCAAACTTTGTTAGCTGGGGATCTTAGTGTGTGGTCTGGAGGTCAGAATAGTATATGCCATACAAACGTATCCTAACACAGAGCCCTGATGCATGGCACTGGTTATCTCCATACTGTTTGATGATGCATGTGATACTTGCACCATATGATTTCCATCCTTCAACCCATTTGCTTTTCATCTTACCCCATAGAGATCTGTTTGTAGTGCACTGAGCTTACTAATTATGTTAGCATGGGTGTATGTACAGCATGGTCACTATTAACAGTTTGTGTTATTCTTTTAAAGAAGGTAACCAGATTAATTCGGCAGGATTTAATCTTGACAAAGCCAAAGTGCTGTGGGTCTAGCCTGATGAGATTTTTAATATCACAGTTAATCAGGTCAGTTATAATATACTCTACTGCTTTTCATATAAGACTTATGTGGTTGAAGTGCCCCTGATTCCCAGGGTCAGGGGTGGGGACACTTGTAGAGGGGCATCGCCACTGCTATACACTGAACTTTGGGGACAAAGTCAGTGATTAAACTTAAGTTAAATACTTTAGCAAGTGGCTCTGATGGGGCTTGCTTGATACTATTTGCTTGATACTATTTATTCAACAGCTAGGTATATTGTCAGGTCCCAAGGAGGAAATATTTTTATCCTTTGAGAGCACCTTTAGTACATGATCTTTAGTGATGAAGGGCAGTGGTTTGAGAGCTTTGGGGATAAGTGAGTATTGAGTAGTCATTTCCAGGGTGAAGACATTAAATTTGTTAGTAAGTATGTTGGCAATGCCTACTGGGTCAGAGTATATGGTGCCATATTGAATATATTTTGAACAATGTTGGGTGTTATTTCTTAGTTTTCTAATATAACTAAAGAAGGATTTGTATTTGTTCTTAGTTTCAGATGCTAACCTAAGTTCATGAGCTACCTTAGTAGTCCTAATAGTTATTTTTATTACAATTTTAGTCAATAATCTAATATTATCATTAATTTTACTGTCTTTAGATCTGCTGCATACATTAAGGAGTTTTCTTTCTTTTAATTACAGAGTCTAGTTATGTCACTAGACTTCCAGTATGGTTTGCATTTAAAATTCTCTTTATATTTACAAAATATTACTAATAAAAAACATAAATTTAGCTTGGTTATACTAATCTATTTGTAACATAATCAGCTAACATATTGCTTAGATTTATAAACATGAGAAATCTTCAGTTAAATTCATCCATACATCATTCCACTACCCCTTTTTCCCATTTTACACATGGGGTCAGGATGTCACTTCACAGTGCAATTATCTAGAGCCAAGGTTTACACTGCTGGGTGGTTAGCTCTGACGTGGTAATTCTTCCAGACCACACACACTCACACTTACACCTATGGCCAATTTAGAGTGTCCAATCCACCTACTGCATGTCTTTGGAATGTGGAAGGAAACTGGACCACCCAGAGGAAACTCATGTGAACACAGGGAGGACGTACAAACTCCGCATAGTAGGCGCCCCAGCATAGAATCAAACTAGGAAACCTTTTGCTGTGAGGCAACACTATCCGCTGCACCTCTGTACCACTCTGCCATTGTACCAAAATAAACAAAAGTACCAAATATAAATAGCCAATTATTATTTGATAATACAATCTTCATTTCAGTTTGGTTATACTATTAAAATTATTCAGATCCACTCCTAGTTGTTAAAAGTGTAATATAACATTTATCAGTCTTGTCCATCTGTTTATATTCAAATTTACTGTAATCCTGTGTATCTCAGTCCTAGGAAAATGGAGTACTAAAGTACTATGTCTTCATATAGCAGTAATTCAGCTCGTTTACATTATTTAAATTGCACTCAAATATCAAATTTGTAGAACAGACCAGCAATTTATTTTTGATGCATAATCATGAAAAATCCCTCAATTTAACAATCAAAAACATCCCAAGTAAACATATACAAAATATAATATAATCATTTTACATTTGAGTATCTATTTTATTCTAAAGACATGCATCTGGAGCATTTCTCCCCGGGCCTCAGCTGAAAACAGGATCTGTGGAACCTAGTCGGACTTTCCCGGTCAACAAATGTTAAATAAAATAAAAAATATTATTTCAATTTTTCTTCGTTCGGCTTTTCCTGGTTAGGGGTCGCCACAGCAATCACCTGTTTGCTCATGATTGGCAGTGGAATTTTACGGTGTTGAGTTGCTGGCCCGGCGCCCAACCTTCCATAGAAGGCACACAGACACACACACACTCACACCTAGGGCCAATTTAGAATGTCCAGTCCACCTACAGCATGTCTTTGGGATGTGGGAGGAAACCGGAGCACCCGGAGGAAACCCACGCAACTACAGTGAGGACATGCAGACTTCGCACAGAAGGCACCCCAGCCGAGGATCGAACCGGAGGACCTCTTGCTGTGAGGCAGCAACGCTAACTGCTGCACCACCGCGGCCGCCCTATTTTATTATTTCAATTATTTTATTAAATTGTTCAAATCCATTCCCAGCCTTTATAGTCAGCATATAATGCATATTAGTCATATTTTAACTATTATGTTGAACCTACCACGTTAGTACTAATTATTACAGACACTAAAGGTGCTCTCAAAGGATAAAAATATTTCCTGCTTGGGACCTGACAATATACCTAGCTGTTGAAGAGGTAAACATCTGAGATTTTTGGTCAGCATTTAAATTCAAAAGATATATAGAGTTTAATCAGTATCTTTAAGAAAGGATTTATGTAGTAACAGTAACATTGTCCATTCACTTATTGTGGTCAAAGATAGCAACTCTATCAAAGACTCTTGATTTTATTGATTTATTTCAGTTTGATGACCGGGAAAGTCCACTGGACCACGAAGAGCCTGTTTTCAGTGGAGGCCTGGGGAGAAAAGCTCCAAAGACAAAAGTTGTACAGAAATTACTTGTTGCAATGTAAACAAATAATTGAGAGATATACAGTAAGTTAGATATAGAACTTATAGTCATTGCACATATAGCCATTGCACGTAATTATTGAGAAATATACAGTAAGATAAATATAAAACATACAGTCATTGTACATTAGAACTGCGGTGGTGGTGCTGCGGTAGCGTTGTCGCTTCACAGTTAGACGTTGCCCATTCGATTCTCAGTTAGAGCGTCTTCTGTGTAGCGACATGCGTGAATGGGCGTTCCTTCGTTGAAGGTTGTGTGTTAGGCCTGGCAAGCCAGTAAGTAAAAATCTACTGCCAATCATTAGCGGACCAGAGTTCCGTTGTGGCGACCCCTAACCAGGAAAAGCCGAAAGACACAAACAAACAAAACAGTCATTGTACATTGAAAAAAGAAAAAGTATACACTTTTTTTGAAACAGTAGTACACCAGTAGTAGAGAATAATTCTGCCCCTAGTATCGGAGGGATCATCTCTGGTCATAGTGTAAGAGATTAGTAATGAGAATCAGAGTTGATTAAAGTGGAGAGTAGAAAGACAGAGGGTTAGAGGGGAGGTTAAGTTGGAGCATGACATGGGCATTCCCATTTGGAAGATAGATGAGAGAATAGGTGAGACTTGAAATTGTTATGCTTAGATAGGTTGTGTGTGTGTGTGGGGGGGTCCACTGTGTAGCTATGGAGTAGGATAGTAGTAGTTGGCCAGGAGGACGTAAGGGTTTGTGGACTTGCAGGAGTGGTTTTCAGATCTGAGTGAGCGGTTAGGTATGTAGGGTTTTAAGGATGTAGCGAGAGAGGGACAGTTAGCAGGTTTGAAGATGAGCTTGTGGGCAGTGGTAAGTTCAAGCCATTTGAGGGTGTGGAGGGAGTAGCAGTGGTGGGATGGGTTTTTTGAGTTGGTTGCAAATTTGCAGATCTTGTGGTAACAGAATTTGAGTATAGATTGCAGGCCAAGCTGGAGATTTATGAAAAGGGGAGCTCCATACATAAGTGAGCGGAGAAGGAAGGTGGGTGCAAGAGTTTGTTGGGTAGCAGGGCTAAGGTAGTGGTTGTGTCTGTAGAGGAGACCAGTTTTTTACTGTGTTTTCCTGACTGAGGAGGAAATATGGGTTTTGAATTTTAGGTCTTCATGAATGATGATGACTTGAAGCTTGGTATTTGGAACAATATCCAGGGGGGTGTTATTCTGGCTATGTATGGTGAATGAGGTTTTGTCGATGTTGGAGTTTCTGGTAGGAGTAAAAACCATTAGTTTAGTTTTATTTGCATTTGTGCCATATGGTCAGATTGCATCCAAGTTTCTGTTTTGGAGAAGGCTAATTGGGTCTTTGATAGGAGTTTGGAAGGGGAGAAGGCTGAGCAGATGATAGTAAAGTCATCTGTATATTGAATGAGTGAGGATTCGGGGTTGGAGTGGTGGAAGTTGTTGATGAATATGTTAAAGAGAAGACCAAGAATAGAGCCTTGGGGTATGTCCGTGGGTGTAGGAAGGAAGGGAGAGGTTGATGTTTTCTACTGGACACCTTATTGGCAGTTGGACAGGTAGGTGGAAAACCTGGCTATGGTGGTGGGAGAGAGATGTAGGGTGGAGAGTTGGGATACGAGTAAGGTGTGAGAGATGGTGTTGAAGGCCTTTGAGAGATCTAGAAACAATGTAGATACGAATTTTCCAGAGCTGCATTCTAGGTTGATGGTTTCCAGAAAGGAAAGGAGGGCAGTCATGTTGCTGTGGCCGGGGCAGAAGCCGTGTTGAGTAGGGGAGAGGAGATTGTTTTGGGTTAGGTATGGCATGAGTTGTGCCTGGATAGTTTTTTCTAGTATTTTAGAAAGAGGAGAAAGGATGGCAGTAGGCCTGAAGTTGGTAGTGTCTGTATTTTTGCCACCTTTGTGGAGAGGAATGATGTAAGCGTGGCGACATATAGATGGGACGTAGGATTCTTGTATGGATTTATTTATAAGAATGGAGTTGGGATAGGCTATGCTGTCTGCAGATTCTTTGAGGAAGTTTGATGGTAGATTGTCAGGTGCATTGCGACAGGGTTTGAGTTTGAGAAGTCTTTTTATTGTACTTGTGGGGATGGGAGTTAGGCTGAAGTGGGAGGAGGGAGGTAAGTGATTGGGGGGTGAGGGGGCAGGAGGGGATGGGGCTGGAGGGGGGTGAGGGAAAGAGGTGGATAGATTTGAGATACAGTCTATGAAGAAAGAGTTGAGTTGGGTGGCTGTTTTGAGGTCCTTAAGCTTGGGATTTGGACAGGGGTTTTCTTTATTACTAGGTTGGAGAATGGAAGAAATGGTGTCCCAGAAGTTTTTAGGATTTGATGAATGCATAGATTGTAGTTTGCAGTAGTAGGCTCTGCTGTCTTTTGTTATCATCTTTTTTTGTGGAATTCCGAAAATGTTATCATCTTTTTTGTGGAATTCCAAAAATGTTGTTTAAATTCTAGGAGGGAGGTGGAGGTTTTGTGTTTTTGATATTGCTTCCGTTTTTTGTCTCTTTGATGCATAGCTAGTTTAGTCTCTTTTGTTAACCAGGGGCAGGGATTGGTTTTGATGCATTTGGTTCGAAGGGCAGCTTGCTGGTTAAGAAGGGTTAGGAATGATTGGTTGAAATAGGATACGGCTTTATCTAGTGGAAGGGTTTTTAGAGGGGTCCAGTCAGTATGCTTTAGACATTCTGAGAAAGTTACAGGGTTGAAAGTGGAGAGGTTGCAAGTTTGAGTGTAGTGGTGCTGTTTTTGTAGAGGAGATAGGAGATGGTCAGCGAAGGCTGGTAAGTGGTCACTGAGAGGGTCTGGTAGTCCAGCATTAGAGATAAGGTTTGGATGAGTTGTTAGGATGTAATCAATGATGGTTCTGGAGGTACCATCTTTATTTGGTCTGGTTGGAGAGTTTATAAGTTGGGAGAAGTTGTACAGATTAATTGCGTGGGAAGGGGCTTCAGAGTTCATAGAGGACCAGTTAATGTTTCTGTCACTAAGGATATAGGTTTCATTTTTGATGCTGAAGGAAAACCAGGAAAGGATGACTTCAAGTGTTTTGATGATATCACCTAGGGGAATATAGAGGGCACCGATGCATATGTACTTGTGGTTGTTTATTTTTAATAGACCTGTTGTAATTTCAGCATTGGCAAAGGTTAAGATGGGATTGGTGTAAGGAGTTATGGTATGGGAGGAGGGGTAGATAATAGCTACTCCACCTCCTTTTTTTAGTTCTGTCATTACAAATGATTTGGCAACCTGGTGGCAGAATTTTGTTATCTTTTATAGAAGATTTAAGCCAAGTTTCAGAAATGCTGGTTATGTCGGGGTGGTTATGGGAGAGCCAGGTGTGGAAGTTAGGGATTGCTGTTTCTAAGGCTTTGTGCATTAAGTGTAGTGAGGCAAATGGATTTAAGATTAAGGGGTTGATTGGTGAAGTTGGTGAGTTTAATCTTGGAGATAGGTCCGGGGTTAGGGTGGATGTCGCTGGAGATTGAGAGAGATATGTTGGAGGAGTTGTGTGAGGTAGTGCGTTAAGGACAGGGAGTTTGGATTATGGAAGAGTAGTGATTTTCTGGTATGTGGTTGGTGTGACAGAGCACGAAGCAGAGGACAGAAAGAAATGGAAACAGTTGATCCGCTGTGGCGACCCCTAACTGGAGCAGCCGAAAGAAAAAGAAGAAGTGATTTTCTGGTATGACATTTAAGAGTTGTGTACAGGTAGGGTGGTTAGTGAGTAGTTTGGGTTTGAATAGATAGGTTGGGTTGGAGGAAAAGAGTTTATGTGAAATGTGTGTGTAGGCTGTGGTGGGGATGTGGTGGTTTGAGGCACTGGACTGTGAATGAGAAGTATGGTGTGGGTTAGGGTTAGGGACCTGTGTAAGAAGGGTAAGACAGATGAGAGAGCTTAGAAGGGCAAATGCTATTATGGGGGTGATGAGATGGCTGGCATTGTTGTGGAGTAGATGGAGTTTTAGTGAGGTAGGAAGTGGGTGGTGTGAGTTGTTCGTTAGATGTGATTGGAAAGGGGTGGGGGAGGGGTTTGGGGATGTATAAATGTACACATAGTGGGGCGAGTGGGAATTGGGGGCAGCGTAAGGGAGCGGAGTGAGCCCAAAGGATGAACAGACCGGGTAGAGCCGAGAAGGAGTGAAGACCACAAAAAAACAATCAGTGGCTTGGACGCTGTGATTGGGACTGTGCTACAGACAGACAGCATGGTAAGTGTTTTCTGCAGCTGTAAGGGAAGGCCCGAGAACGCAGTGAGTATTCCACTGGTTCTCAATAGGGAAGGAGGAAAAATGAGAGAGGAACCTGTTCTAGAAAAAAGATAAACAAGACTAAAATGCAACAGCATGGGAGGTTATTAGATAGAGCTGAGGAATAAGGTATGGTTATCTACAGTGAGCATGTGCTGCCACCTAGTGGTGAAAAGAAATAAAGTAATTATGCAGCAAAGCTGCCAAGGGAGAAAAAAAAAACCTGTGAAGTCAAGAAGGGAGGGATGGATGGATACGGACTGCAGTAGGTTGCTATCGTCCACACCGTGGGTAGAGAACAGTTATAAACAACAACCAAAAGGCTAGATTATTGTAAAGAAAGTACATACATGCTGGCTTCTTTTGGAGGGAAAATAAACACACTTTCAGACTGCGCTGAAAGTGCTTAGGGTGTAGGCAGTCCAAGGACGTCTTCCTTAGGAAGGAGGTGTTCCTGGCAAAGAGATGTAGTGAGGGGAGCACCCGAGTTTGGAGGACGAAGAGTGCAGCAAATAATAAGTGAAATGAGCAGCCTAACTGCAGGACCGTCTGATGGGTTGAGGGCACAATTTAAAAAAAAAATTATTAAAGTTTAAAACTTGAGCGTTACTTTGACTTACAATGGTTTTGTTGTTTCACTTGTAAGCATTAAACAATGCTAAACTATTATTGACAGTAAATACATTTTTTACTATTTATTTACAACACTGTTTCAGTGTGGTCTAAAAGCTGTTCAGAGCACTTGAACATTAACAATACTTATAAAAGTGTTTAAACTATTTACTTGAGGCATTTGTGGAGACATAAACCCGTTCAGCCAATGAAAGTCAGTTGATGGGCACATAATCAAATTGACCGGTTCATCTTGTTCCAAATGGAGTCAGCAGTCCCCTAAAAAGTCAAGGTATGTTTAAATGTTTTCCATTTACACTCTTAGTGCATACCAAAACTGCTGCCTTTGCTGAAGAGTAGTAGTTAAACGATCATGATTAAAAAATACCGGGTGTCCCTTTAACAGCACACATAATCTGATTTCCACTTTTGACATACAGTCTGTTTTTTTCATATCATGAATGAATTTAACTGGTATAATATAAATTTCCACTCCACCAAAGATAATACCAGCATATAAGCCTTTTCAATCCCCAGAGGTTGTTTTGCAAAACCAGAATACAATGCCATATTGTATTTAATCACCCCAAACAATCGGAACCTATTCAACTATCAGTGCACCACTCATTCATAGATTTAACCTCTCACTTTGTCCTCTTGAATGCACTATGTGATGCTTCCCATAAACTGTATCCAAACATTTGTAAAGTTTTATCTTGAACTTCACCAGCAGGCTGTTTCAGTGGCACCAAAGCATTATTTTGCTCTTTTGCTAAATCCCCATTCTTCATAAGTGTTCAGTTGATCAGAGAAAATCCTCAAATCTTGCAGCATTCCTTTAATGGACTCACTAATATCTCTCAGTTACACTGGCTTTATCACTGCAATTATTTTTCTCTGCACCTTTGTCAGGTCATGAGGTTATACCCTGTTCCTCCTCAGTGTCCATCTTCTCCACCAAAACAAGTTTGAGTTTCTCCTGCTCTGTCACCATCATACTGAAAAGAATACATTGAAGCAACAATATCCTCAATTTTGCATCAAACAAACAGTTTTAGCTGTTGTTTTTTAAATTATAAATTTACCTTTGCACAAGGAAATTAGGGAAAGAATCATCTACAAAGCATCATGCATGCACACTCTGCCATAGTGGTTCCTGTTTAAGGAGTGAAAATAAGTTTCTCTTTTGGAGATTCATCAGTAAAATAATATTCACAATGATTTATATCTTGTAAATACACTTAATAAAGGAAATAGGAGAAAAGTTGTAAGATTGTTCATTTTTTTCTATTCAGCAATAAGTTAGCCAGTGTTCTGGGCAGATATGCTTTATTGTCTTACAGGATGGCAGTCTGAACAAAATTACTGTTTATAGAAGTCTCTCCACTAACAATAACTGAACTTTCAGATGTTATAGATGTAGCACTTAACAGTCTTTTAACTGTAGTGATACAGTTATTCATATGGAGATATTTTGTATGTATAAATGTATTTGTTTATATATTTTTTGCAGACTGTAAAAGTAGTGGAATAGTGTATACTACATTGTATGATATAACTCATTTTATGTTGCAAAAACTAAGTCAAGATTGCATATTAAGATTGTTAATAAGGATCAATGTAATGCCTTATCAAAGCATGCTTATGAATCTCTACTTATGTGTAATTTTAGGTTTTAGGCATAAAACTTTTCACGTAAGTACTCATTCCATGAGGATTTTAGAGGTAACTTAATGCACTCTGAAGCCAAGTGACAATATATGCAGAAAGCATATAGTGGGCACGGTATGAATGCAGCTTTTTATATTAAACCATTTTTGGCAACAGAAGGATAGCCAAAAGGTTGGCATACTTAATTTCAACTTTAGTTATTTTGCTTCTTTAACTATTTCTGAACATGTTTAAGAGCTGCATTCTTTAATTATTTTTTATTACTACTGCCTGAAAACCATTAGTTATCCTGTGACCAAACAAGCCCATTTGTTCTTCTTTGGGCAAGAGACAGTCATGGAAGGCTGTCATCCAAGTAGCTATCACAGTGCCGTGTGCAGCTTGAGTGTTGTTCTTCACAATGCTGATTACCTGAAACATGCTTGTTTTCATCCTTGCACAGTTCCCATCTGTAGTGCACGGAGTTGCTTCGTGGAGTGTGCATTTCCATGGCCCTTAATGCTGCTTTTTTATAGGTTCATAGGTGTTTACTAGACTGTTGATCCATGAGAATGTTAAAAATTATAGCCCTATATTCCCTTGAAGTTTTTGGCCTTTGTAATTTAAGTAAGAATAATTTTGAGCCAGGTAGAACATTTACATGTTATCGCTATCAATAATGGACAAGAATGCTAAACCATGGGTGAATTTGTGTTTTTTTGTCCATTCATTCAGATTATGTTTGAATAAAGTAAGGGAAGTACTTTGCTTTATGTGGAGAGAAGACAATTTCCATAAAATGGTATTTTCTGTAATACATATGTATCCATTCAACATGTTATGTTTACATTGCAGACCTCTTGAGGTGGTGTATATTCCACCATTAGACTTGCGGAGGTATAGTAGATCAGAAAATATAGCATCTTTTGAGGCTCTGTACGCAAGGCAGAAATTTCCTCTCAATAGCCTGCATGATAATAAGAAGAGGTACAAGGCTTTGAGATGGTCAGAGTAGTTTTTATGACTTAGGCCATTGATTTTCTTGGTGAGAAAACATTGTGTTCATTCAAGTTGTGTTAAGTCTTTGGACAGGTACATACCAAAGGGGGCATTGTATTCAATAGTCAGTCTAATAAGTGAGGAGTACAGTGGAATAACCACATCCCTGGACCTAGATGCCATAGCCCTACTAATAAGCTGCACAGTTAAAAAAACAAGACCATCTTACAATAGTCGATACTTGGTGATCAAAGGACAGTTTATTGCCCAAGTAGAATTCCAGGTCCCCAACAACCGAATTGATTTACAGTGGTTGTGTTGTCAATGTGGTAGCTATAGGGGATACAGTGCTTGCCAAAGGAAAGTGTTATGCATTTCTTGGCATTTAGTTTTCACCCATGGTTATGACACTAGCTATTTGTTTGGGAAAAGCCCTCTTGGAGGACTTTGGTGCCCTCTGGAGAGTTTATGATAGCACAGAGTGTCTAGTCATCTGCAAACTTGGTCAGCCACAAACCCTTTACATTAGCTTTGACCTCTAAGAAGTAAATGCCAAAGGCGAGTCACCCAGTCACTAAACTCAGGGATATACCCCTAGTAACAGGTCTTTTGGAGGAGGTAGAGACACCTGTCCTAATTTCATGGGTTCTATTTGTGAGCCATTTTGCTATTCAGTGAGTTACACAGGGATTAATATTTAGCTGAGATAGCTTATTAAAAATATCTGAGTGTAGGATGGTATCGAATGCCTTTCTGAGGTCTAGATATGTGGAGTGTACTGATCTTTCTCTCACCATTTGCTTCAGTACTTTCTTAAAAATGTTGATCAGGTTAAGCAGGTAGCGTCTACCCTTGACAGCACCAAATTGGCTTTGGTCAAGAAATTGTCCGTTACCTATTTACTTATTTATTAATTCCATAATGATCCTCTCTATAGCCTTACAGATGAGGCTGGTCAGACTTATAGGTTTATAATTACTTACATCTATTGATGCCCCACCTTTCTGCAGGGGTATGGTTATTGCGGTTTGCCATTGGTCTGACACAGAGTCAGTTTAGACACTGATATTCAACGGTCTCTGTATAGGCTTTGACAGGTGCTGTTTCAGGCTAGTCAGTAGGCAGCCTGTGCATTGTTTTTGGCCTTGGAAAGTACTTTGAGGAAATGTTCATGGGAGATTCGAGGGGTTGTAGATGCGGGAATATGATATGGGAATTTAGAGGGAGAGGGCAGTGAAGTTAGAGCTAAATTTAAGATCTCGTAGACTAGCTGTGTCCTCACGGCCTGAGTATATAATAACATTTACTATTGCCTCTGTGCAGTGCTGGGCATTTTGTCTGAGGTTTCAAACATATTTATTTCTGTCTTTTGCCTGGGAGGCTATTTTTACCTAATATCTAGCTTTGATTGATTTGAACAGGGACCAGAGTTCCTTGTTAAGTTTAGCAAGGGCAGTTTTGCCATCTTGATAGTTGCATTTATTATTGCATGCAATGATTTTTTTTGTCTTATTGCAGAGCCTGTTTATATTTGGGTTCCACTATAGTGGCATTGTATTTGTTTTGGTGGGAAACAGCTGCATAGAATCTGCCAGTAAAGAAGTCTGCATATGTAGTGGAATCATCAGGTTAGAGTGGGATGTTAAATTTAGCTAGGTCATCACTCAGTTTTTGTAGATTAGCCCTCATATAATCTCTGAATACCAAGGTATTTTGTGATGCTTCCAGCTTCAGTCTTATGGTGAATGTAACTGACTTGGGGTCCTATTTGATGAAGGAAGAATTTACAACTGGTGGGAAACAGAAAAGGTCCCATATTGGTGAGGACCAACTCCAGGATTTTGTCTCCCCTAATTGTGATGCAGATTAACTGGTCCAGAGAGTTTGTATTTATGAAGTGCAAAAATCTTGAGACATACATGTTAGGGGATGTATAAGCCTCCTAGTTAAAGGAAGGGTAGTTGAAGTACCCTAGGGAATGGTGTTTTGCCTAATCCATAGAGACTTTATAATAGTAAGTCAGGAGGTATGGGCCAAGGGGGACATAGAGGGTGTCCTATAGTTAGCTATGATGTGATAAAGGGTTTTGTTAATGGCCAATTGGACGTGGAGAAGTTCAAAGTCATCTAACGGACCAGGAGATGATATTTTATTTTATTAATTTAGAGACACTGCCATCTTTAGTGCCTTCATCTAATGCAGTGGGCCTGAAGACGTGGTAGGCGGTGAAACCCTGCACTGATGTGGTGCCCTGAATAGTCTTGAACCAGGTTTCTCTGACAATGCATATATTGATGTATTCTGGGTAAGCAGATCTCAGATGCTCCTCTAGGAGGTCAGCAGTACAATGGACTGAGTACAGTTTCATCCTCCAGGATGGGCAAGCTGGCATCAGCTTCTCCCTCCACCCCCTGGTCTACTTCTTTGCACCAAAGTCATTATTTTGGTTTTGACCATCTGAACTGCAATTAAGGCTTTATCCTTCTGTACCACAGAGGAATGAAACTGGCAGAGAGGTACCTATTAATGCCTTTTATTGTGTATGCTGTGTGGTTTAAACCAAACAAAAAAAGTATAGTTTTGCACAGAAACTTGCCTGAATAAGTTGAATAAATGTCTGTTTTATCTTATTCTGCTGTTATGCTGCCTAGTTTAACTTTTCAGCTGCATTTAATTTGTTTGTACTATTTGCAGTCTTTTGAATCACATTTGTTTTAGCTAAAAAAAAATACTTTCCTTTGTGTTACACTGCTCTTCTGATTCTCATTTCTGTTTCTCCCAATGCTCATTTGTAAATAAAAAAACAATTTCTGTGGTTACTTTAGTAGTTTCTCCTTCCTAATAGCCATCTCCCTTAATTAGAGGGAAAGCATCACACGGAACAAGTGTTCCTGATCTTATGTCTTTGTTTAGTCCTTTCTGAGTTATATGTGAAAACCTCCCTTTGAATCCATTGTGCCTGTTAGCCTAGAGTGAGAAGCTTCTCCCTACATCTGCAGTTCCCATGCAACACGCTAACAAAAGGCATAACCTTAGTGACTTGTAGATCAGCAAGTGGTGGACTCCATATATGCGCACGTGCTGTCTGCATGCGCAGCCTTTCAGAGTTCCCCTGCATGGTCGTAGTACTATGCAGAGAGCTATGCCACTCAGTGGCATGCTGCTGTAGCTAGGATGAGGATATTTAGAGCAAGACAGTACTAGCTCACTGTATCACCCAGAAGGTCATCATCTGGCATCTTGGCTTTTTAAGGCAGTCAGAAAGGTACTAGCTCTTGTGTACCTAAGCAAATTTTTCACTGAAGTGCCCATAGCTGTCCTACGTCATAGTGCTAAGGCATTCAAAAATCATAAAATACTAGAAAAGCATACGAGGTAATACAGCCATATAAACTGTAAATGCTGCAGCTTGTGTGGAACCTATGTAGCTGTTTTGTGTGATTTCTGTTTCTAATACTGATGGTGATTTTTAAGATGCTCTGTGTATATCTACTACTCAACTGTACCTGAGAAATTGCTGAAGTACCTTTGATGAATAGGAGAGCACTGACACTATGCATGTTTCATTTATAGTAATTTCAGGTCATATTGGTCTCTAGTATAAACTGTACATAATTAATTGTTAAGGTAGTAACTTGGCATAGCACTTATCCATGTGTTTCAGCATTTACATTACTGCAAAGATGACATTTTCCTTTAGCTTTCTTTTTTCCTATGGTCTCTGACATTTTACATTCCTTGTTATTTTTATTTTTATCCTATGCTTTTTGGCACAAGTGCTAGCCACTCCAAGTGTTTTTTAGACATATGATATATTCTTATTAGAGTACCTTTACTGCCTGCTGTTTTAGGGGACAGCAATATGTGTAGACCAAGGACATCAGTCGAGTTGACATGGCATCACTATGCTAAAGGATCAGCTGTTGTAGGGAAGTGATAGACTGTAATATTTGCTGTCTAATTTAATTGCATGGGACATTTTCCCTTAACATGCCTGCTATGTAAGTTTTGCACTTTCTCTTAGCATATTACTGAGGCATGCACAATAAGTCCTAAGTAACTGGGCTTCAATCTGTACCATTCTAGTGGTTAAAAGTTAAATGTCTGTGATAATATCAATGTGTGTAATTAATTTTGTCATTCGTTCATAACCCTATTCTCCAGATTCTCATATTCAGCTCACAGACTGACTTTCCTCATGGCACTCCACTCCACAATTAATTATTAAAAGAATAGTGCTTCATAAAATATTGATACATTGCCTGGCGTTCATTTTAAAAGGTAAGAGGAGCAAGAAGCAATATTCCAAACCTTTTGAAAAAGAGCTTTGCAGCTTACTAGCACACTAAGGTTGACCCACAGAGTGGTGTTTGAAAATAAACAATATTGCGTTGAAGCTGTGCTTTTGTAAAGGTAATGGTTCTGTCCAGTTCACTTCATCTGAAGTTCAAGTCTTAATGTGGAAATAGTGAAATCACTGTTCTTATTTTTTTCTGTTCCTTGTAAAACACAATGATCCTGAACAGAAAAATCAGGTAGTGATTTTAAACTATAGTTGTCTTCCTTGATAGAAACAGTGACAGTTATTTTTAGACCATTAGTTCTTATTGCTCTGTCCCATGATTATTCATACTGTAGCATAACTTCCTAACATCTCTTTATAGCAATACTGAATAGAATTAGCATGTAGTTACTCAATAAGCTCATGAAATCTAGGTTTGCATGTATTTGTAAATGCACACTGATAGCATCATATCCTAATTAAACTGAGTTACTAGATTCAGTAAACTATAATGCCTGACTAAATGGACATTATAGGGAAATATAGTCAGAGGTCTCCCTGTCCCTGGAAGATCTTTTATTTCCCTACAATGCCCACCCTGTAGGGCATTACTGTGCTTAGCAAACAGCTTGTTTTTTTTTTATTTTTTTTTTAGTTTAAAAGTTTGTAGAAAATGTAGTCCCTTACCTTGTTTATTTATAGTGGAATACTTCACATACTGTACCTTTTTGAAGTGACTGGGTAATTGTAGGTGAATCTGTACATGATAGCATGTCTGCACAAGTGTGGGTAATTGTAGGTGAATCTGTGTACCTGATAGCATATCTGCACTAGTGTGTTTTGTCTGTGTATGTATGTGTGTGAGATAGACTGTTCACACATGTGTGCACACCTGCACATGCATGGTTTGCTTTAAATTAATTACAGAAAGCAGCATTTGGATTTGGAGTACTTGTCTGACTGGAGTTGTGACACTCTGCTTTGCATTTTATTAGATGCAATACAGATTTTAGCTCCATAACATCATTCTCTGACACTTTTTTTTTTTATATCATAACAATCTTCGGTAAGTATAAGCTCGGGTAGACATGAGATGTTGCAGTACTCCATGTAGTTGGATAACTCATTGGTTGGTCCATGTCACAATATTAAATGATCAACTTACTTTTTTATTTAAAAGAACTTTTGAAGTGAAGTTAACAGTGTTGGCAGTTGAGGGTACCCTGTTTTCATTGATGGAGAAGAAACTTGAGAAAAATGAAGAAATTCTTTTGGAAGAAGACATGAAGGGTTAGGTAGATGGAGAGACTGTGGCCTGATCTGAAAATGGTGATGTTGAAGGGAAGGTATTATTGTGGCTCAATACTTTGGACATACCAAGGATATTGGAAAAAACATTAGGAGTCTTTCATGACCAAAGACATTTTTTTGGATTGGTAGTTAGATATGTCAAAAGTCTGGAAGTTTGTGAAGCTGTTGATTCAGATTTGTTTCACGACCAGTATGATGTCATGTTGCCAATAAAGCAAAGAATATGCTGTATATGCAGAGCAGTAGAGACATCTGGGTAGTATTCATCAGCAGTTGTAGCTTTAAAAAATAATGTCTGAAGAAAGGATATGAGGCTGTGTAGAGCCCCAGAGGATAAGGCGAGAGCAGACTGCTTGGATTTTGTAAAATCAAAGATGGTGCTTTGGATTAGATTCATAAAAAAAATTCTTGGTAATTCAAAGAGAGAGTTGCGTTTAACTTTGAACGTACAGAAATATGGTAAACTGTAATCAATTCTTGTGCATTCTGTACTATAAAATAAGAATAAGTTCTCTGGCAGTTGTGACAGCCAGGAAAGAAATTCATATTAAAACGTCAACCTTTATAAATAGATAATTTTTCTGAAGTCACACAACAGAGATTTCAGTATATCGAAGCAGTAAAGGAGTGTAGAAGAAGAAAATAAAATATACAATGAATTTTTAGTGGCCGTGAAGATATTTTTCTTAGTCGCATGAATGTGAAGATGGTGTTGGCTAAACTGAAAGAGCTGCCATATTTAACTGATAATGAGGTTGAGGGAATTGAACGGTTTAGTTTCACTAAGATGGTTGATAAATGGAGTCCTGTGTATGTGGAAAATGAGTGGAAAATAATATCAAGATGAAAAGGGAGAATTTATATAATTGCAGTGGTTGCTTGGAGATGGCATGAAAGGAATTTCTTACCCACTTGACTGAGTGAGTACTCCAGACAGTTGCTGTTGCAAAATGTACATATATTTTGTTGGGCAATGAAACTGATATTTGAAGTTTGATTTTCAGTGTCAGTGTTGACATCTGAGGGTTTATGCAACTTTCTGCTTCATGAAAAGATAGAGTTGGTCCAGTTTGTAACTGTGGATTTAGCTGCCATTTAATTCCTTTTATGCATAATGCTGTGAACCCACAAAGAGACTGATGACATGATATGAAATAAAGTATGTTTCATTACTTTAAAGTAATATAAATAACTGATAGTTTTACAAAGCATTATTTAAATGCCTTTCATTGTTTTGATTCAGATATTTTTAATCTCAGATATAAACATGTTTGTTTATTTTCTCTATAACAGTAAACAAAATATAAAGTGGATACTTTTTGAAGATGACTTTTTATACTAGTGACTACAGTAATGAATAGACACAATGTGTAAATATAACATATCTGTAACTTACTAACAAAGAATTATAAGTTAAAATATAGATTTTTCCTTCTGCTTGTTTGGTATGTATTATAAAGAACACTGGTATATTGATGCTTATAAGAGGGGACTCTGACAAATGATGGGATAACAGTAGAGAACTGCAAATCAAATTATATTATTTAAGAAGTCTACTACAGGTTTGTAAAATTATATAACTGACAAAACAGTTGATGTTATGTGATCCTATCTCGCCTACATTCTGACTGATGGGCTCGGAGCCGATCCCTCGGCTCCGACTCAGCATGCTTATGCTATAGAGCGAGGCCTCTAATTGGCTGAGCTATCTTTATCCCAGGATGCACCACCACTAATCCCCCAGATCTCGTTTGCCACTTACAGAGCTTGGACGTGGTCTCAACATTGGCTGGGCTAAGTACTATATTTATAGTCTCTTTTCCTGTCAGTAGTTCACTCATTTCAACCCAAAAGCTGTTTTAACGGCTATTTTTTGTGTACGAGTGTGTTTCTTGTTGTTTCATTGAGTTTAGCTTAAATTTTCCTGTCAGAGAAGGTTCCGTTTAAGTTAGAGGGGCCTTCCCCTGTACTAACTACTTTAGTGGTTGCGTGTGGGTCAAGTACCCGTTTGAGTTAGAGGGTCTTGACCCTCCTTGTTTTTTTCCCTTTCTCTTTCTGTGTAAAAAAAAAAAAAAAAAAAAAAAAAGTTTTTTTCAGTTTAAAATATTCTGAGTTTCTGGCATACTTATTTGTACCTGTGTCTTAAATTTTACTGTTGTGGTCTGTGTTTTCTTGTAGAACTATGTCTAAGGAACATAAACCCTCCAGGTTTAAAAAGTGCACGAGGTGTGGGTTCAAAATGTCCATAACGGACGACCACTCCTCGTGCGTCTATTGTCTTGGCGCCAAACATCTCCAGGAATCGTGCAGTGTATGCCATGCGTTTTCCTCCCGAGTCCTCCAGGAGAGGAAAAACAAATTAATCCTCAAAGGATTAATCAAACCTTCTTTCGAGGAGGCTTTATCTTCCTCTCCTTCTCCTTCTAAGAAGAGGAAAGCGCCTGATCCGACCAGTCAGTCAGAACCAACGGCTAAAAAAGCAAAGCAGACTTCTCCATCGGCTCCACGGACTTCGGAGCCGAGGTCGGAACGGTCTGCCTCGATGCCTCCAGCCTCGACCCCTCTGGTTTCGGAGCCGAGGTCTGGGGCATCGAGAGGCGGGTCACCCTCATCGGCTCCACTGATATTGGAGCCGATAAGGGTCATCGGCTCAGACACTTCCCCCTCGGAGCCAAAGTCCTTATCGGCGCCGAGGGAAATTTCCTTGAAGGTTTCCTCGGAGCCGATAATTGTTGAGTCCTTTCGGGCGGTCCCCGAGCCCTTCGGAGCCAATGGAGAAATCGGTTCGGGCCCGATCGGTATCCTCGAGATCTTCCAGGATGTCTGATTCGGACATCGACAGGGTGCTCCTTCGACTCTTCCAGTCTCCGGTGTTCCAAAAGATGGTTTGGCTCCAGCCCATTCGGCCGGAGCCGATGGTCCACTCCCTTACTGTACTTCCTCCTCCAACAGCTTCGGCACCATTGGAGCAGGTGTTGGTGGAACCAGTGGAGGTGTTAGGGTCAGGCCCGACCCTTGCTCCGACTCCGGCTCCTGGGTTGGAGTTCAGTGCACGGACTTCTTCCTTCGGCCCTGGGGGGGGGCTTCGGGATTGATACCTTCGGTCCCAAGTCTCCCTCTTGGTGCGTCGGCGGCGGGAGTACCGTCCACTGTCGTGGCCACGGAGGGGGGACCTTCCCAGGATTCTGGTGGTCCCGCCTTCAGGGCTATGAGGAGTGCTCTAGCCAAATCTTCTTTGGCTACCTCCACAGTTTCCCCAGCTCCTTCCCTACATTTGGAGACTGGGTCGTTGGCAGTTCCCCTGTCCGCAGACAGTGGAGCCCCTGGGCCTCAGGTTACCCCCCGCTGGGGTTTCTCCCCCTCCTGGAGGTCCTTCTGAAGCCTCTTCGGAAGAACCTCCCAGGAAGAAAACGTGCAAGAGGAAGCACGTTGACTCCCCTGACGAGTCTTTGACATCTGACACCGATCTCGATGATGCAGAGGGGTCCCCCAAGTCGTCCTCGGATGATGTCTCCTTTCCAGACATCCTGGAAGCCCTAAAACAACGAGGCGGCTGGCAGTCCAAACCTCCCTCTGCTGATGAGTCGGTGTTCCTGAAGGCCTTCGGGGCTCAGCCCTCCGCCTCCTGGGTGTCTCCGCCCTTCGAGCTCTTGGATTTGATCTGTCGAAGGGCGTGGGAACACCCGGACTCTGTGGAACCGGTGCCCGCTCGTCCAAACAAATTTCTTTCGGCGCCCCCAGATAGAGAGTTCCTTACGAAAGGTGTGGCTGTGGATGCTATGGTGGTGGCATCTGCTACACAGCAGGATGTAGCAGAGGCTTCTACGTCCATCCATCCTCCTAATAAGGAGTCTAGGAGCATGGATCGGTACGGCAAGCGCACCCTAAGTTCAGCGGCCTTTACCCTGAGGTCTTTGAACTACCTGACGCACTTTACGAGATTCCAGAGGGATCTGATTAAGGAGCTATCCGATACCCTCTTAGGTAACCTGCCTGAGGAGCTGGCCCAGACGGTTGGATCTCAGCTGGCTACAATGTCATCCATTTCGAACTCGTCCATGAGGCTCATTTCGTATGCGGCCGAAGGCGAGTAGAGCGGCAGGTACAGGCATTGCTCTACGGAGACAAGCCTGGCTCCACCTGTGTCATTTCGCGGAGGCCTTCAAGTCTTCATTCGCCGACGCCCCCTTTGATGGGTCCTCCCTGTTTGGGCCCAAGGTGAAAGACACACTTACCCGCTGTGAACAGGAGGGTAAGACTCTGACTGCCGTAGGGGTACGATTTTCCACTCCCTTTCGGCCTTATCCCAAGGCTAAAAGAGGAGGGAAGATGTGGTTCCGGAGATCGCAGAAGTCTTACCCCTCTCAGCAGGAAGGTTCCCCTCCAGAGGCAGAGGAGGAAATTCATCAGGAAGACGCCGTCCCAGAGGCGGCAGAGGCCCCCGCAACACTGGAGACCGCGAGTCCTTTCGTGGCTCTTCAGCTTTTCATAGTCCCTGAGGGATTGCCCGACTGTGCTGCTCCGGAGCCAGTCGGGGGTCGTTTTTCGAAACACCTAAAGGCCTGGGAAGGGATCACTCAGGACCGATGGGTGCTTCGAATTATCGCCGGAGGTTACTCCATCCCATTCTGTTGTCCCCCCCCCCTCAGTCCAAAAGAATCCCGGACCTGCCACCCAGTCAACGGGATACCGCAGCCATAGAAATTTCAAAACTGCTGCAAAAAGGAGCCATCCAACCGGTCACCGCAGACCAGATCGGATTAGGGACTTACTCAAGATTCTTTTTGGTGCCAAAAAAGACCGGGGACTTGAGGCCTATTTTGGACCTAAGCAACCTAAACCGTTCATTCAAGAAGTCCAAGTTCCGAATGGTCACTTTACAAACCATTCTCCCATTGTTGGAGAAAGGTGTTTGGATGTGCTCCATAGACCTCAAGGACGCGTATTACCATATCAAAATACATCAAACGTCCAGGAGACACTTGCGCTTCAGCCTAGGAGGCAGTCATTTTCAGTTCCGTGCGCTGCCCTTTGGTCTCACCACAGCCCAAATGCTTGGCAGTAGTGACTGCTCACTTGAGGAGTCTAGGATTCCAGGTGTTTCCGTACCTAGACGACTGGCTTCTAACTGCCACCTCCAAGCATCTACTTCTACGGAGCCTGCAAGCCACAACATCACTGGGCAATTCCCTCGGAATCACCTTCAATTGGCCAAAGTCTGTGTTACGGCCATCTCAAAGAATAAGATTCATAGGGGCAGAGATAGATTCAAACCAGATGCGGGTCTATCTACCTGCATACAGAATTCAGATCATACAAAATCAGGTTCGAGCCTCACTCCCCAGGTCCAAAGCCCCAGCCAGAATGGTCATGCAGCTATTGGGATCGATGTCTGCCACAGTTCTGCTAGTTCCCTTGGCAAGGTTACACATGAGAATCCTCCAGTGGCTTCTTTCAACTCAGTGGTCCTTTCAGGAACTCCCTCTCAATCATCTAATATGGATCACAGAATCTTGCAGACGGGACCTTCGCTGGTGGCTAGTGTCCTCCAATTTGGATCAGGGGCGACCCTTTGTTCTTCCTCCTCCGGCCACTTTGACCACGGACGCCTCCCAGACGGGGTGGGGGGGGCATTCCCTGGGCAGGTCAGTCCAGGGCAAATGGCATCCGGAAGAGACCTCTCTCCACATCAACATCCTAGAAATGAGGGCAGTACTCCTGTCCCTTCAAGCCCTTCACTATTACCTCCCTCAGGGCGTAATTGCTGTTCAGTCAGACAACATGTCAGTTGTCTGGTACCTGAACAAACAGGGAGGGACCAGATCCTATCCTCTTTGCAGGGAAGCGATGAGTGTCTGGGAATGGGCAGTCTTGACCAAACGCTTCCTAGTGGCTACTCACATACCGGGAAAATCCAATGTCATAGCCGACAGGTTGAGCAGAACCATCCTCTCTCCTCACGAATGGTCTCTGAACATGACTATTACAAGACAGATTTTCAGCGAATGGGGAGTTCCGTGCTGCAACCTCTTCGCGACTCCTCTGAATGCGAAGTGCAAAGATTTTTTCTCCCTAACCCCGGCTCCGGGGAAGAGCCCTATGGACGCGTTAGTCCATCCTTGGCCCATTGGCCTGCTTTATGCCTTCCCTCCAGTTCCTCTCCTACCCAGGGTAATTCAGAAGGCGTCTCTCTTAGGGAGCAAGATGATCTTAATTGCTCCTTTCTGGCCTCGTCAAGTCTGGTTTCCCTATCTTCGGAAACATGCTCTGGAAGGTCCATGGTTCCTGGACCAGGTCCCAGACCTACTGATTCATCAGTCGGGACTACTACACCAGTCCCTACACACATTAAAATTGACGGCCTGGCTCCTCCTCTTCCGACCATAGTCAGGAGACATGCACTAGACCCAGATGTAGTGCACATATTGTCTTCAGCCCACAAGTCTACTACGAAGAAACTGTATTCTAGCAAATGGAAAAGGTTTGCTATCTGGGCTCAACTCCGGGGCCTGGACCCCATTTCTACTCCCGTGGCAGAAGTACTCAAGTTCCTGACCTCTCTTTTCAACCAAGGCTCTTCTGTCTCTACCATCAAAGTACAATTGGCAGCGATTTCTAATTTTCATGAATCCATAGACCCACCCTTAATGAGCAACAGGTTGTGTAAGACCTTCTTGAAAGGTGCTGCTCTATTAAGACCTCCGGTTTCTCATCCTGCACCTCTATGGGATCTCGATATAGTATTACGTGCCTTGACTTCTTCCCCCTTTGAACCGGCAGCTACCTGTGATTTAAAGTTTCTATCATGGAAGACAGCTTTTCTAGTGGCAATTACTTCAGCCAGAAGGGTTTCAGAACTTCAAGCTTTGTCAGTGAAACCCCGTACTTGGTTTTTCATACAGACAGGGTTTCCCTCAGACCAAATCCTTCTTTTGTTCCTAAAGTCTGTTCTACTTTATGCTTGCAACAGTCATTAGAGCTCCCAGGTTTTTTCCCAAAATACTCCAATAAAGCAGAATTTATTTTCCACACACTAGATGTCCACAGGCAGTTACGTTTTTATTTGGATAGGACCAAACAATCAAGGAAGACAGATCAGTTGTTTGTGTCCTTTTCAGAAAACAAATTAGGCAACGCGGTCACAAAGGTCACTATTGCCAAATGGATCAGGGACTGTATTACTCAAGCTTATATTTATTCTAACAAAGAGCTTTCCACCTCTGTCAAGGCTCATTCTACAAGGGCTATGGCTACTTCGGTAGCATTTCATTCTAAGCTTGCTATTAGTGACATTTATGCTGCGGCTACATGGTCTTCCCATACCTTCATTTCTCACTACAAATTAGATGTGGCATCTAGAGGACGAGCTTCATTTGGTTCCACAGTGCTCAGGAGTGTTTTCCAATGAGCCACCCGGGATTTAGGTGCTAGGGACGCTGTCCCATCAGTCAGAATGTAGGCGAGATAGGATCACATAACATCTTTTAGTTATGTACTCACCATAACTTCAGATGTTTGGGATCAATCTCGCCTACATTCCTAATAACCCACCCTCCTTCCCCCTTCCTTGGAGATCAGAGGATATCAGAAGGTCCGAATCCTGTTGTTTCATCTGAAACATCTAACAATGTTATATAATCAAGCTGTGCATGTGTGCATGAATGCGGACAAACAAGATCTGGGGGATTAGTGGTGGTGCATCCTGGGATAAAGATAGCTCAGCCAATTAGAGGCCTCGCTCTATAGCATAAGCGTGCCGAGTTGGAGCCGAGGGATCGGCTCCGAGCCCATCAGTCGGAATGTAGGCGAGATGGATCCCAAACATCTGAAGTTATGGTGAGTACATAACTAAAAGTTAGACACACTAGTAGTTACTAGTCTCTGTTTGGCTTTTCCTGGTTAGGAGTCGCCACAGCGGATCACTGGTCCGCTTATGATTGGCAGTGGATTTTTACAGTGTTGAGTTGCCAGCCCGGTGCCCAACTTTCAGAGAAGACACACACACACACTCATGCACCTACCTGTATGTCTTTTAACATTCAGTTGATCGCAGGGAGGACATGCAAACTCCACAAAGAAGACACTCCAGCCGAGAATCGAACCGGAGAGCCTCTTTCTGTTAGGCGACAATGCTAACCGCTAGTATTAAATCTAAATATCATCTGGAAATTCAAATGAAGTTGACATAAAAGAATGTCAATAGTTCATTACTTAATTGAACTGTTTGTTAAAACTATGTGTCAAACTGTGATTTGGTAAGTCATCACCACCTACCCAGGAATAGGTTCTTGCCGACCATGAGAATGTGTTCGTAAATTCAAAGGATGTTATACAAAATAATTTGAAATTTCAAGGTACATTAGTCATCTTTGAAAAATAAGGGTGTAGCAATAGTTGGATGACATCTGTGGGAAGGTGAATTAGTATGCATACATTCTTTGTAACTAAGTTTGTTTGATTGCCAAAAAATGGGCGCATTCTTTAATAGATTTAATTACAAAGTACAGTGTGGAGGTCAGTAATATACAGTGGATATAAAAAGTGTATACACCCCTGTTAAAATGCCAGGTTTTTGTGATATAAAAAATGAGACCACAATAAATCATTTCAAATCTTTTCCCACCTTTAATGTAACCTATAACCTGTACAATTCAATGGAAAAACAAACAAATCTGTTAGGGGAAAAATTAAAAAAATAAATAACGTACAATAAACTGGTTGCATAAGTGTGCACACCCTTAAACTAATACTTTGTTGAAGGACCTTTTGTATTAATTACAACATTCAGTCTTCTTGGGTAGGAGTCTATCAGCATGGCACATCTTGACTTGGCAATATTTGCCCACTCTTCCTTGCAAAAGTGAATTGTACACTTTTTATATCCACTGTATATGAAGGACATGGAATAAAGTAGTTCAGGAATTTAGCAGCAAGGAACATGATGGGAGGTTGATATATTACATAGCTATGGTGTCATTAAATTGAAACTTAGTATGTAAATAAATGCTGATTTATAGGCAGTAGTTTTGGGACAGAGAGATGGTCTGAATGATAATGAGTAAGAATCAGAGCCACGGTAATAACCGATAAATGTGATTAACATTTTGTTGGTAAAGTTATAAGTAGGAATCAAAGGTACTTTCTGAAATGTGTAAATATGATTTCTTTGGATGGATACAATTGAAGTGTATCATTATGAAAGAAGCTCATGGGGGCAGTGGCTTGAGAGAGCAAAGTAAATGTGAATGGTATAAATTGTTTAAACTGGATGGTTGGTGGTATGATAGAACATGGCCTGAGGTGATGTTTGAATATTATAATTCATTTCACCCCAACCATGCAGAGTTGCCTTACACTTCACAAGGATGATAAACAGCTGCATGATAGTTGTTGTACAGTTTAAATGGAATTAACCTTCTGTACAGTAAGTAGTAGAAGTGGTTGGCTATTGAATGACTAGGTTTGATCAGTTAGGTAGAAGCAAGGAGTCATGAGATAATCTGGTAGTGAAGCTAATTGGAATGTTTAAGAAGGCTGAAATAATTTGTTCTGTTAATTTGAGCAATTGTATACTGGTGAGTTCATAGGAAGAGTGCCTCTCCGGGATGGTGGTCTCATAGGCTACAGGAGGCTATGGAATGCTTTGTTAGTGTTATGTAGGAGGAAAAATGTTAAAGATGAGGCCAAGACTCTTTTTAAATTGTAGAATTATTCAGTTCTGACTGAATGCACTCTACTAATGCAGTATGTACAGGACTGCATTGTTTAAAAAGAAAGGTTCATGTGTTCATAGGAGATTTCTATGCTTACGGCTTAAGGGACCTTAGAAGCATAGCCAATATAACCCAATTTTACTCAATATATGGCCCTTAGGGGCAAGAGGATGGCATGGATTTTTGCCTGTGCATTGAGTATCTTACAGATTGCCCCTGTCCATAAGGGACGTAGACACTACCTCAGGTATGAATTTGTGATTGCCTATCCATCATAATATTACAAAATAGCAATAAAGCAACAAAAATTACAAGAAAATAAAACAGACTGACCTTTCCCTCACAGCAAGTTGTGACAGAGTCTGGGTGAGCTTTTCTAGTAAAGCCTTGGAATGTTTTATTTTACCCCATAAATAGAAAATTTAGTTCCTAGCTCCACCCTCAGTGCACAGGTAATCAAATGTAACTGACCTGTTGTAATTTGTGTGTGATTCACAAGAGACACAACTGTGATCTTTTTTCTAACTTAAATATGCAATTAAAAGCAGAATATAAGTAAAACACAGTGCAAAGAAAATGAATCATAAAATACAAAATAGAAGGCGGCAATAAAGTAACACAAAATTCAAGAAAGCAGGAATAGACCAACCTTTCCCTCACAGTAAATTGTGGCTGAGTCTGGGTGAGCTTTTCTAATAAAGCCTTGGGGTGTTTTATTTTACCCCAAAAATGGAAGGTTTAGTTCCTAGCTCCACCCTCAGTGCACAGGTAATAGAACATAACTGACCTGTTCTAATTTCTGTGTGGCTCAGAAGAGACAGCTGTGGTCTTTTTCCTAGTTTAAATATGCAATTAAATGCAGAATACAAGTAAAACACAGTGCAAAGAAAATGATTCACAATATACAAAATAGAAGGCGGCAATAAAGTAACAAAAATTCAAGAAAGTAAAAATAGACTAACCTTTCCCTCCAACGGCACCGGAACCATAGGTGGAACCCCCCCCACACACACACACATACACACACACACACATACAGACGTTTACAGCTGCAAGACCATCTTAGCTCTTGGGGGAAAAAATAACTAAAAATTAATGGCTAACCTGATCCAGCATTAAGCAACATAGGAAATTACCTAGAACCCCCATGGCAGGGGGGTCTACGCTGGAGGCTTCAACAATTAAAAACTACATGGTGGCAGGATCTTCTTTAAAGAGGACCCATGAGTCATTCTCCTTTAGATTGGTCCCATATGTCTGTGCATTCCTGTCCACCAGAGCAATTTTGAAATGTGGTACAAGTACAGCTTTTAAGGAGTTTTCTACTCACATATGCTGCTCGATAAGGAGAGTTTTCTATTCAGATATGCTGCCCAATCACATTTGTTGTTGCACAGGTGTTTTTGCTGATCATGTTTACTGTGGTTCATGTTTTCTTATTGCTGCCAGAGTTAATTCATTTTGCTGTTCTTATGAGGGGTCGTTGCTGATTGTGTGTGGGGCGAGTGTTGCTGATCGTGTGTGTGTTTGTGTAAAATGCCCCAATTAGGTATACATGGTGGTTAGTGTTACTCAGGCTCAAACCTGTACCTGAGGTACAAGAAACAAGACCCTGAATTCTCTACCCATACCACCACTTGTGATTCAAGGAGTTGAGTCCATATCTTTTAACTGTCCAGATTTTCACAGAATATTTGGCTCATATTTTTGGTCTGTTCCACTTAAAACTTGTGGTTTTCTGGCAAATCTGTGAGAACTGAATTCACTTAATAATGATAGCCCTTTAAGTTTCAGTCTTCCTATCTTTCAGGAAACACATGGTAACACAAAAACACTTTATTCTAGCAACTTTCTAAGATTATACAAGCAATGTTTAAAATGTGTCACTAGTTTTGGGTCTTTATCCCCCCCCCAATAAATTTTGGCTTTTTCCAGATTTCTTGTGCTGCAAAGTTGAGAGATGTAGTTGTGTCAAGTGGAATTTACAAGGAGCTGAGAGCTTCAGGGGAAGAGAAGTTTAGTGCTCCTTATGCCAAGTCTGTTTGCATTGTTAGTAGCACAACAGGTTGCATACTTCTTTTGATGCAGAAAGCTGTGGGTTCTACTCCCACTGTATGCAGATGGATTGCGGAATCTGTACTGTGTTGTACTTTAAAGGGAGTGGATGCTGCAGTTCTGTGAATGTCCTCCTCTGGAGGAGTTACCTAGTAACTATGAACCTGTTATCAGTTTGCCATCCATTCCCTATTGCAATATTACTAGCTTATCGTTTTTTTAATATAACATAGGCAATTCGTTAAGGGCAGCAGGCATTTTATTTGTAGATGAAACAATGAAATGTAAATTATTTTGCTAGCAGCAGCCTCTTCATTAGTTACTGATTTCTTTAATGTGGAATTATTTAGATGACTTTTACTTCTGCAGAGATTGTGCATATTTACTGATATTGTTGGATTGTAATGACAGAAATTTGAGTAGACTTTTATGATGGAAATGTTCTGAACTGGGCAGTTTTGTCATTGGTTCACAAATTTTGTTTCATTGCTTACTGGAAAAATGTTGAAAACAAATTTAAAACACTCTTTTAACAAGTGTGCAGTATTATACAAGGAATATAATTTAATACAATCAAGAAGGTGAATCAAGGAAGGCATGCATGTAAGCATGGCCCTAAAAAGTGTGTAAGGAGCCTGTGGTTTTGAAAACAGCACAGAGGTAAGCTTAGTCCTCCACTAACCAGATGCAAAATGAATGTAGGTTTTCATGCTGTTTCAATGAATGTGAGTTTCAAGGGCAGAGAAGTTACTGCTCATGCTAAGTCTGTTTTCATTGCAAGACTGTATTGTTTGATTAGCAAATGGCTATTTGTGCTATTTTATTTTAATATCTGTAATCACTGTAGAAGTAAATAAGAAAACAGTATGCACACTGACAGGTTTGAACAGTGTTTATGGTAAATGAGGAGAAATAGCCAAGTAATGGAAGACTGGAGTGGCTGGGGAGGGGGTTGCTGCTGTAGGAGGTTGCTACAGGAGGGGCTGCTCGGGGGGGGGGGGCCCAATTTGTTAGCCTGCCTAGGGCCCCATTTAACCATGATCTAACTCTGGTATTTTGCACTATTTACTATAAAATTATCAGAAGTTGGAATGAAACAACAAAGTGTCAACTGTAAAAAAATAATAAGCACTTTCGTTCTGTTATTGACAATAAAGGAAAGAAAGCGCTTACTATTTTTTTACCACTGACACTTTGTTGTTTCATTCCAACTTCTGATAGTTTATGGTTTTCACTGTTATTTAATATTTAATAGTCATATTGTTGAACATGTCAGTGGAGTTCTGTGGATTGTGGACCTCAACTGAAGTGGCAGCAGCCCACTCAGGTATATTCTGAGCAGTCATTTATGAAGTAACAACAGTAAAGATGATGATGATGATGATAAAATCAGACAATGAGGCAAGAAACTGGAATAACTTTGCTGTTACTGTGTTTTCAGAAGTTAATACAGTTTCTTCCTTGCCATAACTCATTTTTTCATTAATGCAAGTTGACAACATTTTTGTTTGATTTTTAAAGTCATGTCAGAAATATTAATTTATTTAAAAGAACAATAAAAATACTGTGTGATTTTTATTCTGCTTATAAAAATGTTAGTAAAGTTTTGTGCTTGACTTTAAGCCTTCATTTAGGTTATTTATTATTATTGTTATTTTTCAAGCTGCCCAGTTTTTGTTGCACTTTTTTTATTTAATTGAACAAATGAAAAAAATGCAACAGGTCAAGCTTGAAAGTGGTAAACAGCTTTTTCTCACAGTTCTTATTAAATTTCAAAACCTCATACCTCAAGGGATAAAGCCAAAACCTTAATGGGTCATGATAAAGATCAAAGGTCCAGAATTAGGGACAGATTTTAAATAATACATTGTTCTTATATGCTTTGTTGCTAGAATAACAGGGTTTGCATTAGCCTGCATTTTCTGAAGGATATGAAGTCTAGATGTCTCAAACTCATGTCTATCATTATGTTTTGAAATCCTCATAAACTTGCCAGTAAATCACACACATTATGAGGAACAGACCAAAATATGACAGAAAATCAAGGACAGTCAAACATATGCTCTGATCTCTCAACCTGTTAGAGGGCAAGAATCGGAAGAAAGTGTGAAAGACTCAAAATCACGGGCAAATTTTAAGCTTTACTCTTGTCACCAAAGCAATCGATGAAGGTAAAACAGTTTACACCACATTACCTTGACCTGGCCAAGCCTTTTGACACAAACCCTTACTCAGGTATAGTATAAAAGATGAATAATGTAGGAGAAACACTTACATCGCTAGCTGGATTGCCAGCTTGCACACAGGATGCAGAGATCAAAATAGGGGAAGTTACCTAGAAAGAAACCAGTCACCATTGAAGTCCCCCCAGGGTTTGGTGCTGAGCCTTTTTCTGTTGGGCATATACAGTGGATATAAAAAGTTTACACACCCCTGTTAAAATCCATTTTTTTGTGATATAAAAAATGAGACCACAATAAATAATTCCAAAATTTTTCCTACCTTTAATGTGACCTATAATCTGTACAATTCAATTTAAAAACAAACAAATCTGTTAGGGGAAAAATATAAAAAATAAAAAAACATACAATATGCTGGTTGCATAAGTGTGCACACCCTTAGACTAATACTTAATACTGGGCTCTGGCTGGGCCATTCCAAAACTTTAATTTTCTTCTGGTGAAGCCATTCTTTTGTTGATTTGGATGTATGCTTGGGGTCATTATCATGTTGAAAAGTGAAATTCCTTTTCATCTTCAGCTTTGTAGCAGACGCCTGAAGGTTTTGGGCCAAAAGTGACTGGTATTTGGAACTGTTCATAATTCCTTCCACCTTGAATAAAGCCCCAGTTCCAGCTGAAGAAAAGCAACCACAAAACATGATACTGCCACCACCATGCTTCACCGTGGGGATGGTGTTCTTTTGGTGATGTGAAATGTTGCTTTTGCGCCAAGCATACCTTTTGGAATTGTGGCCAAAAGGTTCAGTCTTGGTCTCATCAGAGCATATCACATTTTCCCACATGCTTTTGGTAGACTTGATGTATTGTTTTGCAAATTTTAGCCAGGCCTGGATGTTTTTCTGTGTAAGAAAAGGCTTCCGTCTTGCAACCCTACCCCATAGTCCAGACATATGGAGAATATGGGAGATTGTTGTCACATGTAGTACACAACCAGTACTTGCCAGAAATTCCTGCAATTCCTTCAGTGTTGCTGTAGGTCTCCTGGTAGCCTCCCTGACCAGTTTTCATCTTGTTTTTTCATCAATTTTGGATGGACGTCCAGTTCTTTGCAACATCACTGTTGTCCCATATTTTCTCCACTTATTGATGACTGTCTTCACTGTCTTCCATGGTATATCCAGTGCTGTGGAAATGTTTTTGTACCCTTCTCCTGACTGATACCTTTCAACAATGAGATCCCTTTGATGCTTTGTAGGCTGTCTGTGAACCATGGCTTTTGCTGTAGCAGGCAACTGAGTAAATGCCAGGAAAATCCTACTAGGACAGCTGATCTTTATTTGGTGTTAATCGGAGTCTCTTTAATTGATGGCAAGTGTGTACCCAAGAAGACTGAATGCTGTAATTAAATCAAAAGTTGCTTCAACAAAGTATTAGTTAAAGGGTGTGCACACACAACAAAGTATTAGTTTAACGGTGTGCACACTTATGCAACCAGCTTATTGTACATTTTTTATTTTTTATATTTTTACCCTAACAGATTTGTTTTTCAATTGAATTGTACAGGTTAAAGGTCACATTAAAAGTGGGAAAAGTTTTGAAATTATTTATTGTGGTCTCATTTTTATATCACAAAAACCTGGCATTACAGGGGTGTGTAAACTTTTTATATCCACTGTACAAGTCAAAAGTAAAAGGAAATACCAAAGGACTTTGGCCAACTAAGTTTGAGATGACTGCAAGCTAGGAGAAGTTATTGAATCCCCAAGATGACTTAACCATCATGCAGGAAGGTTTGTGCCAAACTATAATTGGTGCCAGAATCATGAATTGAAACTAAACTCCAAAAAATACATTATCATATCCTTTGGGAAGTCATCGACTCCAGGGAACTGCCAAATTGACAATACCCCCTTGTGTCTACAGTGACCTAACTTTTGACCAACATGTACCCAGAGTTATAAGAAAGTCTTTCTATATTGCACAACTTGTAAAGAAATTGATTGTGATTAGATCTGGAGATGTTATTGTCCCCCTTTACAAAGCCCTCATTAGGTCAATCATTTTGTATAATGCCCACTTCAGCATGTATCTGTCCAGAACCATGCAACAATTGGAATACCCACAGAGATGCCTTGCTAAAAGGATACAAGTCCTAAACAATAGGTCTTGCATGGACCACCTCAAAGATTTATCACTATACCCAGTATCCTACAGAGTGCTTAGAGGTGACCTTTGTCTGGCACACAAGGCATCCTCTGACCTAATACTGATGGACCTACTGAACATCAGCAAGTCACATGGCATCAGAAATACTCAGTCCAGGTATCTAAACTGAATGTTGTGGAGAGATGGATATATATCACAGAGGCTACCACTGTTCTAGAAAGACTATCCATTCAAGTAAAACAAAGCTCATACCTGTTCATATTCAAATGCAACTTGCATCTAAGGATGGGTAATAGAAAATGTACTCCAGGATTGCCCCTCATGGCACTAATGGATATAGGTAGTTCCTAAATGCTGCATCCCTTACATGGGTCCCCTTTAGATCAGTAAGTGCTCCTCTCACCCTCTGCCCCCGCAGCCTTCAACAGCTTAAGGTGCCTCTGTTTCCCTCACAGTAAGTTGTGGTGGAGTCTGGGTGAGCTTTTCTAGTAAAACCTTGGAATGTTTTATTTTACCCCTTAAATAGAAGGTTTAGTTCCTAGCTGCACCCTCAGTTCACAGATAATTAAACTTAATTGGCCTGTTCTAATTTCTCTGTGACTCACAAGAGACACAGCTGTGGTCTCTCTCCTAGTTTAAATATGCAAATGAAGCCAGAATACAAGTAAAACACAATGTAAAGAAAATGAATCACAATCTACAAAATAGAAGGAGGCAGTAAAGCAGCATAAATTACAAGAAAGCAAAAACAGACTAATGTTTTCCTCACAGCAAGTTTTAGTGGAGTCTGAGTGACCTTTTCAAAAGCTTTTCAAAAACCTTCACTCCCTATAAGCACCCCTTACCCAGGAAAACATTGATATTTGCATCATTACAGAGATCTAGTTCAGGACCATTGAAAACTCTTGGTATGGAATCCCTATTTATTAAGCCAGATACCATTCTCGTAGTAGACTACTAGCTCTTCATTAACTAGGAGACTTATTTTTTCTCAAAAATATATACCCAGAGATTTCTGGACTTCATTTTTATTTATTTATTTATTTATTTTTATTTTACATTTGTTAACCGGGGGTGTCTGACTGAGCCGAAAAGGCCCTTTTTCAGCGAGGCGCGGGGAGAAAATTTCCACATAGAAAAATTACAGATACATTTAGATATTCATCATTACAACCTCCCTGGACCAGTAAGTTTGCACCTAGACCAAGGGTAATAAAGTCCTGGACTTGTTCCTTACCGATATGGGTCAGCTTTACTGCCACCCAATTCTAGCTTCCTCCTTGATCACATTAGACCACAGGTCAGTCACATTCACCATAAGAATGAAGCCTGAAGCATCCTCCAATACATTAGTATTCAGAGATTGAGGAGACTAATCTTGTAAAATTGAGTGATCATCTGGATAAATTCAAAAATTTTGATGACTGCACTGCTTGTGTGGAATTCTTCACTGCCAAATTCTTTGCACATGTAAATAGCTGCATAGACACATCTGTTTCTGTCAGAAATAAATGCAATGATAAATTCAAAAACTACACCTTTGTGCTGGAACCCAAATATAAGCAGGCTCTGTATTAAAGGGGAAAAAAATTGTTTTATGCAAAAATAAGTCTAACTCTTAAGATGATAAACCAACAAAATAAGCACCTGGGTGATCTTTTCTCCAGCAGTATATAAAAATAATTTTTTTCTCCAACAATAAAAGCCAAAAGGTTTTTTCTCCAGCAGTTTATTAACAAAAAGCTTAGCACTTTCGTCAATCCACAGTTGACTTCTTCAGAACATTGAATCATACAAAACTACCAATTTAAATAGATAGCCCACAAGAATGACTGGTTAAAATCTATCCAATAGAATTTGAAAATAAGTGATACATAAATATATTTCCTAACTCATAAGATGCCAGATACACTCTTGCTAAATTAAACAAAGAACTCTAGACCCTGATCAAATAAAACAAAGGCAGATATGAGGTAGAAATAGCAACCCAGATGAAGGATAACTACAAAGCCCTCTGTCTTAAAGTCTTTCAGCTTTTCCCAGTTAGGGGTTGCCACAGCGGAACTCTGGTCTGCTAATGATCGGCAGTGAAGCCTTCTGTAATTATGTTAAAATCTCAGAAGCAGTGCTCAGCACTGCACAGACATCAAAGCAAATAACATCACTTACTTAGACCCAGTGGGCATAGCCAATATACTTGCTGACAAATGTTACCCCGAACACCTTCAGTATTCTCAAATCATATACCCATACCTACAATCCCCCCTCCCAAATCTCCTAAGAACAAGTTCTCAAGGTGCTAAGCCCAAGAATACACATCCATGGGGCAGTATGTCATACCACCCTTCCTTCTAGTGTGTAAGGCCCTTATTGAAAAGAGTAGGGGAAATTCCCAGGTGCCCAGGCTAAATTTCCCGTAGTCAGTATGAATATCACTTTTAAGTCAAGGGAAGTCTCATCTTGTATGATCACCTGCAGAAGCTGTTCAGTATCAGCCTCAAAAAATGTTTCATGCCAGATTAGTGAAGGACAGCAGCGGTACTTCAGTTGCACAGTCATGAGGCTACAATGGATGTGTGTAATTACTGACCCATAATTGAGACCAGTTTCATCTGGTAGGCTATGGAAATAATAAATAAGGATATAGTTAACCTTCAGAGCCTCAACCTAGTCCAGTTCAAATTCATCAAGGGAAATGTTCTGCCCATTTAACCTGGTTGGTTTCTTTGAAAAAGTTACTGAAGCAATGGACAAGAGCAGAATAGTGCACACTGTATATCTAAACCTTGCATATTCATTCACCACCATCCCACACATTGATATCCTAGATAACTCTCCTAGTTAAATGTTAATCCTTATGTAGTTCTTTGGATAGCAAAATGACTCAAACAGAACCCAGGAATTAGGGTGAATAGCTCTACCTCCTCCAAAAAGACCTGCTACTAACTATGTACCCTAGATTTCAGTCTTCGGATCACTCCTTTTTGGCATTTACTTTTTTGGAGGACATGGATTAAGGATTTGTGGCTGACCAGCTTTGCAGATGATTGTAAGATCCTTGTGCCTAGCACAAACAGCTAGTGTCAAAACCATGGAGTAAAACAGACTGCCAAGAAGTATATTATCATGGCTCCATATTACACTGTCGCAGACGCAGGTTGTCAAATGCATCTTTGCCAAACTGAAAAGAGCGAAAAGGCAAAATAGTGAAGCAGCTTTTCAGCGAAATCTTTCCCTGGGAAAGAATTAGTTTGGCCGCTTTCGCTACTTCTCCATTTTCAGCACTGTAGTGCGATCTCGGAGTTGGTATATTTAAGTAGGGTGGGGGGCATAGTCCCCCACGTCGGGGTGTGGGGGGAGCAAAGCCCCCCAATTATGTAATATTTTACAGTTTTTTTTTTGTTTCGGAACAGCGATTTTTTTTCCCAAGGGAAAAAAATCACTGTTCTGAGGTTTCGACGTTGTAAGCTTTCACTTACATGGAGTCGATTATGTGTCGTTCGCTCTTCTGAGCATGCAATATCATAATATAGACCCTGTTATCATATCCTTTGGCAAGCATGCCTTCCCTTGTACCTATCACATTGATAACACACCGCTGAAAACTGATCCTGTAATTAGAGATCTAGGAACCTTTGTCAACAACTAACTGTCTTTTGAGCACCATTTGTATACTGTTTTAAGGATTTTTTTTTAATTGCACAGCTTATATCTAAAGGTATTGTGTCCATATCCAGGAATGTAATTATTCCATTGTACCTGTCACTCATTAAGGTCACTGAGTATAATGCACCTTTCAGTATGTACCTGTCCAAACACTTTTCACAAGTGGAATGACCACAATGCTTTTTCACTAAAAATCTCAAGGACTTGCATCATAAAGAACATGCAGACCATTTCAAAGCCTTGTCCCCATTTGTCAGTAGTCTATTCTGTCAGACCTATTGCACATTCACAAATCCAGTGGTGTCATAAGCACTTGCCCAAGGGATCCTGATCTCTTTTGCAAAATAAGTAGAGTGTGTTGGAGGGATATTTTGTATCACTGAGAAATCCACTTTTGTAGAACCTACTGTCTTCCACTCCACATAAAGCAAAGTAGTTCTCGTACATAATTTTGATGAATGGATAAGTAGCTCCAAATTCACACCCTGTTTAGCACCCCCTGTCCCTCATGGACAGGGGAAATGTGTAAATGAACCAACATATCCTTGTTAGGCCAATCTGTGTATTCATATGCACAATATAATGGCTAAAAACTACCATGGGAATCTAAGGCTAGGCTTCTTAAGATCCTCACAGATCAATAGCCAAGTAATATCTATGAGCCGTGGTATTCATACTGACTAGGACAAATTTGGCCTAGGCACCTGAGAACTTCCCATACTGTTTTTGCATACGAGGATTCCATTCTTGGTGATGTTGCCTGCTTCCAGTCTGGGTGCATAGGCAGCTCAGAGAAGCAGGAAGGAATATGGTGATGGTGTGTTGTATGGTAGAAGTGAGTGATGAAATCATGGAGTGAGAGACAGAAGAGGGTAGTGCAAAGGCAGGAGAGCCATTGCAAAAGATGCTGGTACTAGAGAAGAAAATAGTTGGAGGAGTGGTGAAGTCAGTTAAAGCAGATGAAAAGGGAGAGATGAAGGAGGATAAGAAAATGAAGGTGGTCGAACTTTGCAAGACCCTTAATGGCTGTTTCAGAAAAGATTGTTTAAGGGAGATAGCAGATGACAACCCTCCAATCTAGAGGGTTGCGGGATGTATAATGTGATAGTGTTCAATCTCGCCGTTTGTTCTTACACATGGGTTCGGAGCCGATCCTCGGCTCCGTGCCGGCCTCTTGCAAGCTCTGCATCGAGAAGAAGCTCGAGACAATCTAATACCCACAATCCCCCTCTGCCTTTACCTCAGATCTAGTTTGCCGCTGCTGCATACGCATCGTTGGGAGCTAGCTCGAGAGTTTCTAAGCTAAGATATAACTTTTTTTTGTTGTATTTTATTAAGAATTCTATTCTAGTTGATATTATCTGTATTAACAAGTGTGATTGTGTTGTGGTTCCGTAATTCTTTGGTACCGTTAACCTTATTTTCGGTAATTTTGTATCGGGGCCTACACCCTTCACATCTACCATATTGAGACAAATTTATACCGGATTTGACATTTACCTGATTGTGACTAATTTTTATCGGATTTGACTGTGTTTCTTTTCTGGAGTTGTATATTGTACTACTATGTCGGAGAAGGCAAAGTCTGGTTTCAAGCGTTGTCAGTGTGGCCAAAAAATGTCGGTCACTGACAACCATAGTTCCTGCGTCTACTGCCTTGGCCCTCTCCACTTACAAGAGGATTGCTCCATCTGTCACTCTTTTAGTGGGAGGGTCATGACAGATAGGCGCAGGAAACTGATGGACAGAGGTCTATTGAAACCGGCTTTCCAAGAGGCTTTGGATGCTTCTGACCAAGCATCGAAGTCCTCTAAGGAATCGAAGACGTCGGAGCCTAAGTCATCGGCTCCGAGCTCTTCTTCAAAGGTTAGATCACCGGTTCCACAGACTTCGGGGCCGAGTGTTCAACTGGTGTCGGTTCCTGAGCCTCGAGTCTTGGAACCGGTGATGGAGCTCCCTCCTTCGCCATATTGAGGTCGGCTCCGTCTTGGTTCCTTCGACCCGTTCTTCCTCCAAACTTTCGGATGTCGATGTGGATCGCGTGGTGCAGAAGTTGTTGGAGCATTCGGCCCTCTCTAAACTTATTTCGGTTTCCACCCAGTTGGTGTCGAAACTTGAAGGCCTTCCTGTATCTCCATCCATTCCTCCTCCGAGACCGATTCAGTCTTTGGAGCCGGAAGAGGCTGATCTGCTGATTGTGGAGCCCTCGGGTCCAGAACCGTCCTTTCTCGGTCTGTTCCCTCACCTCGACTCCGTCGGACCGGTACCGAGTCTCGAGCCGACGGTCTGTTCTTGGTTCCGGGGCCGAGAGTCGAACCGACGCGTCGGTTCCGACTCTCCCCCTCGGGGCCTCGGCACGGATCGATTCGGCTCCGTCCTCGGGGTCGATGCCTTCGGTGCCCGTGTCGGGATTCTTCCCATTTCTTCGAACCGGGGACTCTTCGATCGGGACCGGGGCGTTCGACCTGATGAGGAAGGTGTTGTCTACCCAGACAACCACATCAGTGGAAGCAGTTTCTCCTCCCCATAAAGGGCCTTTGTCTTCATCTGCACCCACGGCCACATCCAAGCGTCGGGCACCAGTGCCTCAGCCACCCCTGGAGGGTGCCCCCTCTTCCTCCGAGGCTTCTTCGGATGCTCCCCACAAGGAAGTCCCTAGGAAGAGACTGTGTAAGAGGAGACACTTGGATTCTCCACAGGAATCCTTAACATCTGATACTGACTTAGATGAGTCAGAGGGGTCCCCTAAGTCACCTTCAGAAGATGTCTCTTTTTCAGACATTTTGGAGATCCTGAAACAGAGAGGTGACTGGCAGTCCCTTCCCCCTTCTGAGGATGAGTCAGTTCTGCTGAAGGCATTTGGTGCTCGCCCTTCCTCCTCCTGGGTCACTCCGCCCTTTGACGAACTAATGGAACTTATTGCTCGAAGGGCGTGGGAGACTCCTGACACAGTGGAACCTGTTCCAAGAAAACCGAACAAGTACATCACAGCACCTCAGGATAAGTCCTACCTTACAAAAGGAGTTCCAGTAGACGCTATGGTGGTGGCTGCAGCCACGAAAAAGGAGATGTCAGAGTCTTCTTCGTCTGTCCATCCGCCTAATAAAGATTCTAGGACGATGGATAGATATGGGAAGCGCATTTTTAGTTCAGCGGCTTTTTCCATGCGGTCCCTGAACTATTTGACCCATTTTACACGTCTGCAGTGGGATCTAGTCAAAGAGTTGGGAGATACCCTCCAGGGTGCTACAGATGCAGCTGTCTCAGAGAAAGTGACAGCGCAACTTAATACCCTAACATCGATTGTTAACTCATCCATGAGGCTGATTTCCTACGCAGCCGAAGGTTCGAGTAGGGCAGCAGCTTCAGCGATTGCTCTTCGTAGACAATCCTGGATGCGCCTATGCTCCTTTGCGGAAGCCTTCAAGTCTTCCTTTACAAACGCCCCATTTGACGGTGCCACTCTTTTTGGCCCCAAGGTAAAGGAGACCCTTATCCGGTGTGAACAAGAGGGAAAGACTCTGTCTGCTGTCGGAGTCCGTTTTTCCACCCCAACCAGGCCGTACCCCAAAGGGCAACGCGGTGGGAAAATGTGGTTTCGAAAACCCCAAGGGTCTTTCTCAGGCACACAGGGTGATGCCCCCTCTAGAGGCAGAGGAGGGGGCAGAGGTGGAAGACGCCGCCCTGGCGGCAGAGGGGGTCCGCAACATCAAGGTGACAGGGAAACACTCCCTGGTAAACCTTTCCAGCACTCCTGAGAGGAGGCCCGACTGTCCTGCTCTGGAGGCAGTCGGGGGTCGCTTAGCTTTATACCCTCAGGCCTGGCAAGATATAACTACAGACAAGTGGGTAAAAAGTGTAGTTACCAGAGGTTACTCCATACCCTTCCTATCCTACCCCATTCCAAAGAAAAGACTCCCAGATGTACCGCCCCATCTGCGAGAGCCAGCAGCTTTAGAAATTTCAAAGCTGCTAGAAAAAAGAGTCATCCAGCCAGTCCCAGCGGACCAGCAAGGATTCGGGACTTACTCAAGGTTCTTTTTAGTTCCAAAGAAAACAGGGGACTGGAGGCCCATTCTAGACCTAAGCTACCTCAATACTTTCGTCAAGAAAGAAAAGTTCCGAATGGTCACGCTTCAATCGATCCTTCCATTCTTACAGAAGGACGAGTGGATGTGCTCAATAGATCTAGAGGATGCATACTACCACATCAAAATGGCCAGGGCATCCAGAGATCATTTGCGCTTCGGCTGGGAGCCAGTCACTTTCAATTTCGAGCCCTGCCCTTTGGTCTGACCTCAGCCCCCAGGGTCTTCACCAAATGTATGGCAGTGGTAGCGTCTCACTTGAGGCGTCAGGGATTCCAGGTGTTTCCGTATCTGGACGACTGGCTCCTTTCGCCACCACCGGCGTCAACTACTGCAGGCCAGAGACTATGTTCTTCAACTGTGTGTTCACCTAGGGATCTCCGTAAATTTCGGAAAATCCTTACTTCAGCCATCACAAAATATCTTGTTCATAGGAGCAGAGTTAAACACACGTCAATTAATTCTGAGGCTTCCCCCAGAAAGGATATTATCACTGCAGACTCACATACGTCTTCTACTCTTGTCAAGGAAATCTCCTGCAAAACTAGTACTGAAGGTGTTGGGCCTCATGTCAGCCTCCCTTATTGCAATTCCCTGGGAAGGCTGCACATGAGAGTCCTACAATGGCTACTGTTTGCTCAATGGTCATTTCAACAACTACCTCTAACACACGAGATTCTTATAACAAAGACTTGCAAAACAGATCTAAACTGGTGGCTTCAAACGTGCAACCTTTCCCAGGAGGCCGTTTGTGCTACCACGCCCACAGTTACGGTGACCACGGACGCTTCCCTGATAGGGTGGGGGGGCATCTTTCAGGGACAGACAGTCCAAGGCGAATGGACCAATTTGGAGTACAATCTGCACATCAATGTTCTAGAGTTGAGGGCAGTGTTTCTAGCATTGCAACACTTTGCTCCCCTTCTTCCTCTAGGGACTATTGCAGTTCAGACGGACAACATGTCGGTAGTCTGGTACATAAACAAACAAGGGGGAACCAAGTCCTATCAACTATGCAGAGAGGCCATGAGAATTTGGCAGTGGGCGGAGTCCACCGGTCGCTTTCTAATAGCAACGCACATCCCGGGGTCATCCAACGTCATAGCCGACAGGCTGAGCAGAGCAATTCTGTTACCGCACGAGTGGTCTCTAAAACAGTCAGTGGCGAAAAGGATTTTTCGCGTGGGGCCAGCCTTCCTGCGAACTGCTTGCGTCTCCAATGAATCCCAAATGCAGGAGCTACTTTGGCCTACTACCCCGTCCAGGGGAAGTCCCCAGGGACGCACTGGTTTACGATTGGCCCCCGGGACTCCTGTATGCATTTCCCCCATTTCCTCTGATATCGAAGTTTCTCCAGAAAGCCAGGAACCTACACAGGACGATAATCCTCATTGCTCCATTCTGGCCTCGTCAAATTTGGTTTCCCTTTCTAAAAATACACTGCATTCGGGGACCCTGGATTCTGCACCCAGAGCCAGATCTATTGACTCACTCGTCAGGGGTTCCCCATCCCGCGCTCCTGTCACTCCATCTAGCAGCTTGGCTGCTCCAATTCCCAACTTAGCCAGGTCTGATCTTTTGTCACCAGCAGTCCAGGATATATTAGTGGCTTCGCATAAAGCTTCCACTACAAAAACATATACTAGCAAATGGAAACAGTTTATATTCTGGGCGAATACACACCATGTGGATCCCTTTATAGCTCCTTTGAATAAGATATTAGAGTTCTTAACTGACTTATTTCATCAGGGTGCTTCTCCTGCTACTCTAAGAGTTCAATTGGCTGCCATTTCGAATTTCCATGTGGAAGAATGTGGAGCTCCTATTATGGCTCACAGACTTTGTAAAGCCTTTTTAAAAGGAGTTTTTCATATTAGACCACCGGTCAGATCTCCTACGTCACCTTGGAGTCTAAACTTGTTGCTATCTAAATTAATGTTGCCCCCTTTTGAACCTGCCTCTTCTTGCCCATTAAAATTTTTGTCCTGGAAAACTCTCTTTCTGGTAGCCATTACTTCTGCTAGGCAGTGTCTGAACTTCAGGCTCTCTCCATCAAGCACCCTTATTTGATCTTCCACTCTGACAGAGTTTCTCTTCGAACCAATTCATCCTTCCTCCCTAAAGTGTGTTCCATTAACAATATTAATCAGTCCATTGAATTACCCACTTTCTTCAAAACCACTCCAACAAAATGGAGTATATGTTACACAAATTGGATGTTCACAGACAGCTAAGGTTTTATTTGGATAGAACAAAAGATCACAGGAAATCAGATCAACTCTTTGTGGCTTTTGCTGATAGCAGGAAAGGACTTGCAGTTACCAAAAGAACTCTTTCTAAATGGTTAACGGATTGTATAATCTATGTCTACGATTCTGCAAATCAACCCTTTTACACAAACCCAAAGGACATTCCACAAGGTCGATATCTACGTCTTTGGCGCATGCAGCTCGCCTACCTCTGGATGGTATTTGCGGCTGCTACCTGGTCTAAGCCACATACATTTATTTCTCATTATAAAGTAGACAAGGCTTCTAGGGACAGGGCAACCTTTGGTTCCACTGTGCTCAAGAACGTCCTCCCGTGAGTTCCTCAGGATCAAGGAGCTAGGGACGCTACCCATGTGTAAGAACAAACGGCGAGATTGAACACTATCACATATAGAAGTTATGTCCTTACCATAATGTTCCATGTGGAGTGTTCATCTCGCCTTTGTTCTTACAGTCCCACCCTCCCACCCTTAGGAAGAACGTTCTTTGATGCCTGGCCAGAAGCATTTTTTGCTACTGTTATTATTCTGTGTACATAGTTGGTATACACATATATGTTTATATGTGTCTGTTTAGATATGTATATGTGTGTAAGCATGAATGTGCTTTTATGTAGATTGGTTTGCTTGCAAACTAGATCTGAGGTAAAGGCAGAGGGGGATTGTGGGTATTAGATTGTCTCGAGCTTCTTCTCGATGCAGAGCTTGCAAGAGGCCGGCACAGAGCCGAGGATCGGCTCCGAACCCATGTGTAAGAACAAAGGCGAGATGAACACTCCACATGGAACGTTATGGTAAGGACATAACTTCTATTTTTAAGAAGTTATGTAATCAGAATGAACCAGAAAGTGAAAAGTCAGCTCCATGGGGATAAATTATGGATAGAATCCAGGAGGAAAAAATAGAAGAGATAAAGAAAGAAGTGAAAAAGTTGTATGCACAAACTGTCAGAGAAGGGAAAAGAAAGAAAAAAAAATGGATAAAAGATGAAAGAAGTACCTTGTAAGGATAAGCAGTAAGAAGGAAAAAGAACTCATTAGGTATGAAATATGAGACAGTGTTCTTACGCCAATGGGTATTGCTCCCAGAGAGGTAAGAGCATTTATTCACATTAATAAAGACTTTTTGTAACATTTTGTTTTAATCGGGACAGTACAGGGAAAAATTTCTAGCACAATATGAAATAAAGAAAAACGATAATCCTTGGAACTTAGATGTTGTGCAAGTATTTAACAGAGAAACAAAAATGAAGATATATGTCCATTTTCAAATGGAGGCAGGAAAAGAAGTATTGAAGGACTATTTAAAGACTGTATATAAAAAAGTTATGGACATTAAAAAATTTATGACAACAGAGGTTTTTGGAATGGGGGTTTGGAATGTACTGTTGTATTGCAAATGAAAAATGAAAATATCATGCATATTCCAAGTATGATAAATGTAGAAGGAAACAGAGGATTTGTAAAATATTGGGGTCAACCGAAAGCTTGCTTTTTTGTGGTAAAAGTGATCATTTAGTTAATAAATCTGGTAAGAGAAAATGCGATATTTGTGGTAAATCAGGTCATGATGCAAAGAAATGTGAAGTGAAATGTGTAAAATGTGAATTAACAGGGTATTTGTAGATGGAGTGTAATGAAAATATAGAAGGAAGGGGGAGGATGTGCTCGACAAGGAGAAGGTCACTGTCAGTTGTCTGTCTGGTGCCAGAATCAGCCACATCATGTATGCACTTAAGTCTCTCCACAACAAGTACAACTCTGTCATTGTCCATGTTCTACAGCTCTGTCAATGTCCCCCCCTCTACGGTCCTGCAATAACCTCAATAACTTTAAATCTCAACTTCATTCTTACTTCTTCCTAAACAGGAAATGTAACTGCACTCTTCCATCCTTGCCTCTCAAACCCTCCTCTCCCTTCACTCCTGGCTAACCTCTCCCCTTCCTTACCCCACTCTCAATCACTTATTTGTTTCTCATGACTAATTATTACTTCCAACTATTTCACTGTATACTCATTTTTCTCTTAAACTTAATTGTAAATGTATTGATCGTTTACTGCTTTGGAGATTGAACCATATTGTTTGTATTTTTATGTATTTTTTTTTACTATGCATTTTTTAATATGATTGATAAACATGTATCTAATAAACTTACTGTGGAGCTTTTCTCCCCGGGCCTCCACTGAAAATGGGCTCCACAGCCCAGTGGACCTCCCTGGTAATCAAACTGAATAAATAAATAAATAAATGTTAGTGTGAATGACTTGAAACTTACCTCCCTGGACTATATGAAGAGAGACATGATTGAGTTCGAGTATGTCCCAAGCAGGTATGACCCTAGCCCTAAGCATCATCCCACCTTCACCACAATACCAACAAAAAATAATTGACTTCAACAATTTGCTTAGTTTCTGGTGTCATTCCAAGGGGATCCAGTATCTGTCTGCTTGGGATGACATGATTGATAGGTCTCGATGCTTTGCCAGAGATGGCCTCCACCTGTTGCCACTGGGATTCCGGATCCAGGCCAAGGCTCTCACCTTCCCCATTGTGCCTTTTTAGGCAATGTCCCAAAGACAAATCTTTCATCATAAAAGATCTGTCAAAAAGCAAGTTGAAGGTCATGCTGCTTAATGCTAAGAGCCTTAACCTGAAAATGCACTCACTGGAGGCTCTCCTTGCACTGGAAGATGCCAGTGTCTGTGCAGTCACGGTAACTTGGTTCAGGGCTGTGGAGAGCACCCCAGCCTTACTAAGCTGTACCTCATTCTACACATTCAGACCCCAAAATAAGGTTAGGAAGACTAAGGGTGGTGGAGTCTCTATCTTCATTAAGGACAGGCACACATTCAGGCTGGTTTGCCAGCATGATGCACTGGAACTACTCCAGGTGCAACTAACAGTTGGCAAGGCACCCATCCAAGTTATAGCCAGCTATAGACCCCCCCCCATAGCTCAGAGCACCCACTGCTTTTACCTGGATCTACTTGACTCCATCCAGGTACCCCCTAACACCCTGACCCCTGGTGACTTCAACTACTCCACCATAGACTGAACTATTCCTGCATTAATGCACTCACTCAGTGATTCCTTGACTTCATCAGTTCTAATGCAGTAGACCAGCTTGTCTCATCCCCCACAAGGAGAGATAACATTCTGGACTTGGTTCTCACCAACATAGGCAACTGCTGCACCACTCCCATAGTATGTTGTTCCCTGGTGAGATCAGATCATTGGACTGTCTCATTTGAAGTTTCTGTCCCACTCAACCCCCCCCAGCCGTAATCAAGCTAAAAAACATCTCAAAAGCTGACTACAACCTCCTAAGGGAGGGTATCTATAGCTTTACACCACCGCTCCCGTCAGATGATGCAGACAATTATGCTGAACAGTAAGCCAGTGCAGTATACAAGCACCTGTACAATTGCATGGATTCAGCCATACCCAACATAACTGATACCTGCTCCTCAAGGAAACACAAACCTGTTTGGTGGACATTCTCTATCAACAGGCTTTACAACAAAAGGAAGAAACTGTTGTCCGAGGGTAAAAAAGAACACATTCCAAATTGGAAAAACTCCATCCTTAGCCTCAACAAGCAAATTAGATCACTAGTGAAAACCTCCAAAGCCAATTATGAATCAAAACTAGCGTCCGAAACAAATGGAAAACACAAAGCCATCTTCAGTTATATCAGGAACCTCCATGAGAAAGCCCAGGTTTGTTCTGTATTAGTATTTAAAAGTATCACTTACGCTGATCCTGTTGACTTAGCCAACCTGCTAGCAGATAGGGTCAGTGCAAATTTCAGCCCCCTGTCCCTCCCAAAGACCCTTTCAACATCCCCAATACTTGTCCTGCACCTCACATCTCCATAGATCAAGTGTTAAAGGTCCTATCCAAGGCAAAGAACACAGCTTCCATGGGACCTGATAGTATCCCAGGCTGTATTGTGCACCATCACCAGCAAGAACTGGCTTTGCCATTGAGCACCCTATTCAACCAACAGGCTTCATCCCAGATGAGTGGAGAACTGCCATTGTCATCTCCTTGTACAATGGTGGTGCCACTACTGACCCAGAAAACTATCACCCCATTAGCTTGACAAGTCTGATCTGAAAAGCCATGGAGTATATCATTATGAATGTCATAATCAAGGACATAGGCAATCTCCAAGCACTTGACCCCTCCCATATCAGATTTGTCAAGGGCAGATCTTGCCTGTTGAACCTGGTTGACTTCTTTGAGATTGTCACCAAGGCCCTGGATGAAGGAATGTCAGTACATACAGCTTATCTTGACTTGGCCAAGGGCTTTGACACAATCCCCCACTCGGGCATCATCGAAAAGCTAACACAACTTGTTGTAAATCCCTATCATATCAGGTGGGTGGCCAGCTGGCTCACCTAGGACCCTTGAGGTCAAAATAGGCACATCCACCTCTGATAGCAGACATGTTACTAGTGGAGTTCACCAGGGATCTGGCCTGGGACACTTACTGTTTGGCATCTACTTCTCAGAGGTCCAGGCAAAGACAAAAGACCTGTGGCTGACCAAGTTTGCAGATGACTGTAAGTCATGTGCTGTCATTGACTCCCCAAATGATGTTAACATACTGCAAGAGGGTCCCACAGCAACTAATGACTGGTGCTAAAATCATGGACTCATGCTAAATGCAAAAAAAAGTATAATCCTACCATTTGGCAAAAACATGGCCCCTACTGATTATCACATCAACAGCAACCCCCTAAACACACAACCTGTGGTGAGAGACTTGGGTACTGAGGTTGATGACAATCTCACATTCGACCATCATGTAGCGGCAGTGGTCAGAAAAGCCTTTTATTTGGTTCATCTCATAAGTAAAGGGATTGCATCCAGAAAAAAGGAGGTTGTTACCTCTCTATACTCCTCCCTTATTAGACCAACAATTGAGTATAATGCCTCGTTTGGTATGTGCCTTTCCAAACATCTGCACCAACTGGAAAAGACACGGAAATGTCTCACAAAGAGAATCCATGGCCTCCAACACGTGTCCTATGTGGACAGGCTCAAATCACTATCACTGTTCTCGGTATCATACAGGTTGCTCAGAGGTGATCTGTGTCTTGCCTACAAGGCAATCTCAGACCCTGCCATACTAGAGATACTCCATATCCGTAAGCCTGACTCCTCACACATTACCCAATCAAAAGGCTTGAATCTGATATGCAACATCAACAAAACCTGCTAGAGAGACAGGTCTGTCTCCCACAGGCTGCCCCATCTCTGGAATAGACTTTCCATACATGTCAAACAGAGTACCTCACTGACCCTCTTCAAGCTCAACCTTGATGAGTGGATAGGAAACCACAAATTTATCCCCGGGGTTCCACCTGTGTCCCTCACTGGCAGGGGTGACAGGTGCTGACTGAGGTTTCTTTTTGGAGATAAACTCTTGGCTAGGCTTGTAAGGGCCCCAGGGCCATTAACCTAGTAAGGTCCTATGATCCTATGATCATATGATCCTATGAACAAGAAAGTATGCAAGAAATAGAAGAGATACAAAAAGAAATAAAAGAAATAGATACAAAAGTAATGTATAATGATGTTGAGTATGTAAGAGGTAAAAAAGGAGAAAACAATAGTAAATTCAAGTGAAGAAGAAGATAGTAAGTAGGTGGTATATAAAGGCAGAAATAATTCCATTGGTAAAACAGTGAAAGAAAATGAAAATTTAAGAATGTAGGTGTGAGAGAAAATAAAAAAAGGCAAAGGATGAAATAAGCAAACAGTATAGTCCAAAGTGAGAATTTTAGCTATAAATGTTACGTGTAAAGAGTATTAAAAAGGTTAGATGCATTAGAATGGTATAAAATGCTTAATATGGATATTATAATATTATAAGATATAACAATTTTATCTAAATGGGAGAGATTATAAGTAAAGGAATTATGGGAAGGAAATATTATTTGGAATATAGAAACTGAAACATGTTCAGGTATTGGAATTTTAATTAAAAACTCAGTAGAAATTTTGGATGTTATTTTGGTTCTGTTAGGTGGAATAATAATACTACTGAATGTTAGATTGAAAAGGGAAGTATATCGAATTATTGCAGTGTATGCATAAGTCACGCAGAAAGAAAGAAAGCTAATATTTAAGAAAATTCTTGATTATGTGAGTGTGAATATGCTAATTATAATAGGAGGGGATTTTAATTGTGATCTAACGAAAAGAAGGAGCTGATGTCATGGCAATAGAAGAAGTACTGAAACATGTAAAAATATATGTATGGGATGGAAAACAATGGACATATATAAAAGGGAACGTGAGAACAGAAATTGTTTATTTTTTTTATCTCAGAAGGTTTAAGTATTTTAAACAAAGGAAAAAAGTAACAGTTTTTTTTTATCTTATGGCAATATAGATAGAAATTCAGGAAAAGAGGAGTATATACAAATAGATAGAAATATTAAAAGAATAAATTAAATGGATTTAAGCAGGAAGGTAGACAGAGAATTATACAATTATGGGATGATCATATAAATATGAAAATATATTATGGTAATTGGACAAGTTGGTGGTTAAATTTTAAAGAAAAACATAAAATAAGTTTCCTAGAATGCAAAAGTTAAAAAGGAAAGAAGAAAAGCAAAAGTATAAAGAAATTAGTCAGGAAGCATTTAAGGAAATTAAGAAAGATAATGAAGGATTTGGGGAAGGAGAAAAATGATTTATGAAATGAATCAAATTAAAACATGTTTAAATAGATGTATTTCTTGCAGGATAAGAAAGAAAAAAGAGGTAGCAGCATGTTTAAATAAAGTAGTAAAAGAAAATAGAAGAGTCATAAGAGAAATAAAAAAATGAAAAGGGGAAGACTGTTAAAATTCAAAAGAAAATAATGGATATAAGCAATTATATAAATAAGATTTTTGTAAAACAGTGTACAAAAAGAGGACATAAGTGGAGAGTGGAAATATTATCCAAAGAAGATAATCAGGAAATAGAAAAGAAGATTACTGTGAAAGAAATGCAAAGTGTATTAGAAACAGTGGCTATGGAATCTGCTGTTGGGCTGGATGGGATTGAATATTCTATGTATAAGAACATGTTAGATGGCAGAAGTATTTTGTAGAAGTGTTGAATAATCGGTTAGGGAAAGGGTTGGAAGCTAAAGAAATATATATTGGTGCTATGAAACTTGTATGGAAAAGAAGAGAAAAAGAAGATATAAGGCTCTGGAAACCAGTAGTGTTAAATAATGTGGATTACTAAGATACTTATGAAAATAATGGGGAGGAGACTGGAAAATAAGTTGAATAAATTAATGAAAGAAACAGTATTTGGAAGAAAAGGGAAAGAGAGTCAAGAATTTGTAATAATAATAAAGGAATTAGTAGATGATGTAATGTCTTTTGGCTTTTCCCGGTTAGAGGTCGCCACAGCGGAACTCCAGTCTGCTAATGATTGGCAGTGGATTTTTACAGTGCTGAGTTGCCAGCCTGATGCCAACCTTCAAAGAAGGCACACCCATTCACGCACGCACCTACCTGTACGTCTTTAAACATCATCACTCAACCACAGGGAGGACATGCAGACTCCACACAGAAGGTGCTCCAGCCGAGAATCAAATGGGAGAACCTCTTGCTGTGATGCGACAGTGATAACCGCTGCACCACTACGGCAGTCGAATTAGTAGATGATGTAATAAACAGAAATTCAGAGATGAAGATTGTGGCAGATGATGTGAGTAAAGCTTTCGATAACATACAACATAAAATTTTATGGGAAATTTTAAAAGAGTATAATATAAGTGAAAAAAATAATAAGAATCATGTCATCTGTATATGAAAATAATAAAGTAAGATTAGTAATAAATGACTGGTTAAGTGAAGGTATAGATATAAGATGTGGAATAAGACAGAGTTGTCCAGCAAGTAGCATTTTATGTACGTCAGTTATAAATGCAGTAGTGAATAAAATAAATTTGACACTAAGAGAAACAGAATATACTATGAGTGAGTATAAAAATACTAGTGATGTTTTCCTGTGCAGATGATATAGTGCTAATGACTAATAATGAAGCGTGGATAGAGATAATTAGCAAGAAACTTAGTCAAGGTTCAAAAGTAAAGGTTTAGTCATAATAGGAAAAATTGCAGGGGTACAGTTTAATAGACAAGAAACTGAAATTTTAGGTATAAAATTTGATAGTGATCAGCTTAGAATAATGCAATAGCAAAATATGATAAATAAAATTAGGAATATATTTTTGTTTTGGAGGACATATAAATGAATGCACAAAAAGTATATTTAATTAATTCAGTGTTAAGAAAAATAGCATACCTAGCAAACATAGTGATGGTGCCTGTAAATCAGGAGGAAGAATTACTGTTAATTGTATTTGCATTTGGGGATCCAGATTAAATCTGATTAAAAGAAGTGTATTATATGTTGAAAACAGGATGGAGGATTAGGGTTGATTAATCCTATTGTTTATGCAGCCTCTTTAAATTTATATAAAGTGTTAATATGGTTAAATGAAAATAATAAAAGACTAATAGTTTTAATAATGGAAGAAAATATAAGGAAATTTGGGATAAGGTGAAAAACAAAGAGAAGAAAGGGTTATTTGAGTGAGAAAATGAAAGAATATTTAGATAAAATTTTGTCATGGAAATTGAATATATGTAACAGAAATGAACAGGAGAGAATGGTATGAGAGTATAATGAATAAATATTGGTATACATATATATATATATATATATATATATATATATATATATATATATATATATATCCATGGAAACAAGTAGAGAAATGAAAAGTATGATGAATAAAAGCAAGGATAGAAAGATGTAAAATATATTATGAATGTGCAGATTTTTTTGTGGAGATTATCAGTAAGAAAACTACCAGTAAAGACAAATATACTATATAAAAAAGAGAAGATAGAGTGTGTAATTATTGTGGTGAGTTGAAGACAGCAGACTGAACATGTTTTTTCTAAGCTGTGAAAGGGTAAGGAGATTATGGGAAAATATGTAATAATGAAATTATAAAGAGTGTAAAGGTTATAAAGGATACAAGTATGAAAATGATAGAATCTGGTTATTATGGCAAGAAAAGGGGAAAAGAACTGAAAAAATAGGGATAGAAAATTGTGTTGTATAATATGGAATCTGACATTGTCAAGTTTTCATCTTGTCCTCACATATGGGGTCTGGATCTGATCCAGTGGGTCCGACTCAGCTGTAACTAAGCTCATGGCAACCAAAAAGCTCTTGGATGCCTCCAGTTACCCACTTACCTCAGATCTCATTTTCCGCTTTGCAAAGACATGGTCTAAACCTGTAGCTCTTGGATTGTCAGGTGATATTTACAATATATTTTCCTTTTCTTCCCAATTCTTGATTGTTTTCGTATGGTTAACTTTCTCCTATCTCCCCATGTCTTGGAACTCTTTTTTCAATAGTAACTGCTTTTTATTAAGTTACTTTCACCTTCTCTTTCTATATAAAAAAAAACTTTCCTCTTTCTCTCTTTTGTTGTTCCCATTAGCGTGCATGTGTGAGTGAGTGCATTCTCAGCCTTTCATTTCTTCATCATGGCTGAGAAGCAGGATAAGCCAGCAGGCTTTAAGAAATGCATGAAGTGCAGTCATAAAATTCCCTTCAGTGACTCGCACTTCCTCTGCATTTACTGTCTAGGGCCCCTTCATCTACAGGAAGATTGCATTATCAGCCATTCCTTCAACCATAGGGCTTTGGTTGAAAGGAAGAATAAACTCATTTTGAGGGGCATGCTACCATCTGCATTCGAAGATGCCATTTCTGGTAGTGATCCCAAATCTGTGATATCTTCCAAATGAAAATCAGATCATTCAAGCCCTGGTTCTGCCCTTTTCCTACAAAAGTGGTAACAGAGGAAAGAACAGGCCATCTTCAGCTCCGAAAGATCCTTTGGAGCTGAGATCTAAGATTTTGAAGCCTTACAAAGCCTCTGAATCTTTGACTCAGTCAGAGCCTTTCGCTCCGAGAATTTCTCTGTTGGATCTGGCTTCTTCAGCTCCGAGACTATTGGGTAAGGATAGATTGGATCTGTTGAAGTCAGATCCGGCAGCCAGTCACTTTAAACCAATTGTGACTCTTCCAAGGATTCGGTACTCCCTGACTATAGACCCTGTCCCTTTGAGAGTACCTCCCCCTTTTTGAGCAGGCAATCCCTGTCAGTGTCCACTTCCCATTCAAACAGGAGCATTACTGAAGAAGACGTGGAATGAATGGTACAGAAGACCTTGTGGGCACATAGCATAACTAAATCCCCCTCGGCCCCGACCCATACAGTTCAAGGTCTGTCCAAGCCATCCACTCCCCCACTAACTCCTCCTCGACTTCAGGACAAATTTTGGAATCATTAGATCTGATATGCCCAGTGTCTTTCAGGTTAGATTCAAAGATGTCTCTTTCCTCGGATCAGACCTTTGCTCGGAGCTCTTCAGTCTTTTCAGAGCTGGAGAGCTCCGAGAACTGCAGCGAACCTCATGGACTATGACTCCGTTCGACTCCCAGACCTTTGGAGCAGTTGATGAGCCTTCGGGGCTTCCATGCAGGTGAGCTTGGCTCTAGCTACTACCCCAGGCAAACTGTCTTCTGGGCTGCAGAGGACCCTGTCCCACAAGTATGGCTTGTTGGAGCTGGAATCCCTCTCCACTCAGGAGCGGTAAGCTTTTGGGGCTCTGGAGAGGGTTATAGCTGTCATCACATCTAAAAGGTCACCTGCCCCCTCAGATTCTTAGTTTCATCAATGTTCCCTGTGCACTTCTTCTGACCAGGATGTTCCACAGGGACAATGAGACTTTAGGTGCCAGGATACCCATCGCGGTACTCCTGCCTTTTCTGATAATTCCCCAGAGGTCTCTTGGAAGAGGCTTGCAAGAGGAAGCATATGGACTCCATGGAGGAGTTAGCCATGGAAGACACTGACCTCGATGAGGGAGAAGGATCCCCATGGTCACCTCCTGAGTATATTTCCTTCGGGGAGATCCTGGAGATTTTAAAACAGAGAGGTGCCTGGAAGTCCAGTAATCCTTCACCTGAGGAGTCAGTGTACCTGGTGGCCTGTGGTTCCCGACCCTGTACCTCCTGAGTGATTTTGCCCACTGATGAGCTCATAGGTTTGATCTTTTGACAGGCATGGGAGACCCCAGATTCCATTAAACCTATTCCCTGGAGACCAAATAAAATAATTACCGTTCTATCTGAAAGGCTTTTTGAACAAAAATGGTTGCAGTAGATGATATGGTCATGGCAGCAGTGGCCAAAAAGGAACTATCAGATGAGAGTTCCACTATTCATCCATCTAATAAGGATTCTAGGATGATGAATAGATGTGAGAAGCAAGTCTTTTCTTCAGCGACTTTTGCCTTACAATCTCTGAACTACCTTTCCCATTTCACCAGGTTGCAAAGAGATCTGATCAGGGAGCTGACAGATACCCTTGAAGGAGCAGTAGCTGAGTGAGCATGAGAAAAGACGACTTCCCTTTTGGTCCCAAGGTCAAAGATACATTATCCAGCTGTGAAAAAGAAGGTAAGACCCTTTCTGCCATGGGCATACATTTTTCTGCTCTTCAGAGACCTTACCCTAAGGGCCAAAGTGGTGGAGGTAAACTGTGTTTCAAGAAATCTCAGGGGTCTTACCAGAACACATGTGGAGAGTTTTCCCCCAGCGGTAGAGGAGGAACAGTAGTGGAAGACACCGCCCTCATGGCAGAGGAGGGCCGCAGAATCAAGGATCATCCTTTTAATAAGGATTCTAGGACAATGGATAGATGCGGGAAGTGAGTCTTTTCTTCAGCGGCTTCACCCTACAGTCTCTGAACTACCTTTTCCATTTCACCAGGTTGCAAAGGGATCTGATCAAGGAGCTGTCAGATACCCTTGAAGGAGCAGTAGCTGAGGGAGCATGAGAAAAAGTGGCTTCCCAGTTAGCAACCCTACACTCTGTAGCTAACTCTTCCATGATGCTCATTGCGCATGCAGCCATAGGAACAATTAGAGCATCTGGTTCAGGCATATCTGTGAAGAGGCATGCCTGGATGCCCCTTTGCGATTTTTGCGGAGCCTTTTAAGTCTTCATTTGTCATACACTCCATTTGATGGCGCATCCCTTTTTGGTCCCAAGGTCAAAGATACATTATCCAGGTGTGAAAAAGGAGGTAAGACCCTTTCTGCCATGGGCATACATTTTTCTGCCCTTCAGAGACCTTACCCTAAGGGACAGAGTAGTGGCAGTAAAGTATGATTCAAGAAATCTCAGGGTTCTTACCAGGACACACGTGGAGAATTTTCCCCCACAGGTAGAGGGGGGAATAATAATGGAAGACACCACCCTCATGGCAGAGGAGGCCCGCAGAATCAAAGTTCATCCTTCTAATAAGGATTATAGGACAATGGATAGACACAGAAGTGAGCCTTTTCTTCAGTGACTTTTACCTTATAGTCTCTGAACTATCTTTCCCATTTCCCCAGGTTGCAAAGGGATCTGATCAAAGAGCTGTCAGATACCTTTGAAGGAGCAGTAGCTGAGGGAGCATGAGAAATGGTGGCTTCCCAGTTAGCAACCCTACACTCTGCAGCTAACTTCCATGATGCTCATTGCGCATACAGCCAAAGGAACGAGTAGAGCAGTGGGTTCTGGTATATCTGCAAGGAGGTATACCTGGATATGCCTATGCAATTTTGTGGAGCCATTTAAGTCTTCATTTTTCAACGCTGCGTTTGATGGCACATCCCTTTTTGGTTCCAAGGTCAAAGATACATTACCCACTTGTGAAAAAGAAGGTTAGGCCCTTTCTGCTATGGGCATACATTTTTCTGCCCTTCAGAGACCTTACCCTAAGGGTCAGAGAGGTGATGGTAGAATGTGATTCAAGAAATCTCAGGGATCTTACCAGGACATACGTGGAGAATTTTGCCCCAGAGGCAGAGAGGGGAACAATAATAGAAGACACCACCGTCATGGCAGAGGAGGCCTGCAGAATCAATGATCTCAAGAATCTTTCTTCAGGAAACCCTTCCAGTGCTCCTGAAAGGAGACCCGATTGCCCAACTCTGGAGGCAATCAGGGGTCGACTATCCCTGCACTAGAGAGCCTGGCAAAAGATAACCACCGACTTGTGGGTGCAGAGGATAATATCCAGAGGTTACCAAATCCCCTTCTCTCATCAACCCCACCCAGCAAAAAAATCCCACGCATTCCACCCAGTCAAAGGGATCAAGCAGTCATTCAAATTCAAATACTGCTAGAAAAAAAGAGTCATCCAAGAGGTCCCCTAAGACCAGCAAGGATTTGGAACTTACTCAAAGTTCTTTTTTGTTCCAAAGAACAGGGGACTGGAGACCAGTTCTGGATTTCTGCATATTAAACAAGTCAGTTTGATGCCGCAAGTTTCAAATGGTCACAGTTCAGGCCATACTTCCTTTCCTGGAACAGGAAGATTGGATGTGCTCCATAAATCTTCAGGATGTGTACTACCATATAAAAATGGAAAGATGATCCAGAAGACACCTACGCTTCTGGCTGGGAGCCAACCATTACCAGTTCAGAGCTCTGCCTTTCGATCTCACTACCACCCCCAGAGTGTTCACCAAATGCATGGCAGTGGTTGTGGCTCACCTGAAATGACAAGAATTCCAGGTGTTTCCTTACTTAGATGACTGGCTCATATCTGCCTTGACCAGACATCTACTTATCCATGCAAAAGACTCTGTTCTTCAAATCTGTACAGAACTAGATATAACCCTTCTCAAACATTGGAGTTCATATGAGCACTGCTGAACCTTACTCAGATGATTGCGAAACTTCCACCCTCCAGAGTGTTGACAATCAGGAGAAAAAAACACAGATTAATCTGAAACGAGAAGGCAGCTGCCCGTCATGTTCTACAGGCTTTAGGATCAATGGTTGCAGCTATAGTTTTAGTTCCATTAGCCAGATTTCACATACAAATACTTCAGTGGCTTTTAGCTGCCCAGTGGTCAGTTATCCAGAAATAGATGTCTCACCCAATTGTCATAATGGACACATGCAAAAGAACACTTTCATGGAGGATTCATTCAGTACAGCTGACGCAAGGTCGACCCTTTGTACCCCCTCAGCCACAGGCCACAGTGACCATGGATACTTCCCAGATGGTGTTGGGGGGGGCATTATCTAGAGAAAACAGTTCAGGGCACCTGGTCGATGCTAATGAGGCCAATGCGCACATAAACATTCTGGAGATGAGGGCAGTGCTTCAAGTGTTGCAGACATTTCAGGCTGCTCTTTCTCCAGGAACAGTAGCGATTCAATCAGACATGTTTGTGGCCTGGTACATAAACAAGCAAGGAGGAACCGGATCATACCCTCTGTGTTGAGAAGCACTGAGAGTGTGACAATGGACAATTTCATCCATCTGCTTTCTTATAGCAAAGCATATTCTGGGCATGTCCAACATGATAGCGGACAAATTGAGCAGATTCATTGTCATGCCTCAGGAGTGGTCCCTCAGCCAGACAGTAGCAAAAGACATTTTCCGCAGATAAGGCTAGCCTTGCTGTGACCGCTTTGCATCCCCCCTAAACAACAAATGCAGCAGCTACTTTGTCCTAATCCGCCCATGTGGGGAATCCCCAAGGGATGGTCTCATACACAATTGAATTCCCAGTCTATTGTACGCCTTTCCCCCATCCCCTTGATTCCCAAATTCCTTCAGAAAGCGAACAAGTTGAAAAAAACAGTAATCCTCATTGCCCTGTTTTGTCCTCAACAGATCTGGTTTCCCTTCCCGTAGCTTCATTTGCAGAAGGAGACCTGGATTCTGGAACCTGTTCTGGACCTTCTGTGACATCTGACAGGAATGATTCATACCAGCCTTCACAACTTCAGACTGATGACTTGGTTCCTCTAGTTCGATTGATTGCCAGACAACCACTGCTCTCCTCACTGGTCCATCATATTTTGATGTCCTCCCATAAGTCATCCAATCAAAACTTTATAGGAGTAAATGGAAGAGGTTTGAAATTTGGGCTCAACAGCATAATGTAGATCCCTTCACAGCACCTATTCACTCCATTCTAGAATTTTTAGCTCACCTCTTTAATAATGGGGCAACTGCCTCTACAGTTAAGGTGCAATTAGCAGCTATTTCAGATTTTCACATTGGGAAAGATAACCTGTGCCTGATTTCCCACAAACTGTGCAAAGTCTTCTTATTATTAAGACCACCTAACAAAGATCTCTCTCCTCCATGGGACCTAAATTGGTACCATGTCTTATTGTTCAGCCCCTGTCTGAACCTGCAGTGACTTGTGATATAAAATTTATATCTTGGAAAATGATCTTTCTAGTGGCCACTACATCTGCATGAATATCTGAAATTCGGGCACTATCCTCCCTGTCTCCATATCTGATTTTTCATAAAGACAGAGTCTGTATACCAACTTCTCTTTTCTGAACAAAGTTGATTCACAGACTAATATTAATCAGACCATACATTTGCCTGTTTTCCTTTCCTAACTTCAGCAACAAAGGCAAATATGTTCTACATTTGTTGGATGTCCATAGGCAATTATGTTTCTAGTTGCATAGGACTAAAGATTTTATGGAAATCAAATCAATTGTTTATTGCCTTTGCAGGCCCTAGGAAAAGCCAACATATCCAAAGTTACCTTAGCAAAATGGCTTTCTGATTACCTTTTGTGGTGTAAATGAAAGAAATGCATAGATCCTTCCAAACCTGTTTGAACTCACTCAACCAGGGCCATGGCTACTTCCATAGTTTTCCAATCTAATGCCTCCATGGACGAGATTTGTGCAGCAGCCACATGGGCCAATCATCATACCTTTATCACTCATTACAAGTTGGATTTGGTCTCCAGGGGAAGAGACTCCTTTATTTCATTCGTTCTGAGAAACATCCTCCCATGATTCTGCCTGGGGTAAAGGTAGCTGGGGACTTGGTTCCATATGTGAAAATGAGATGAAAAATTAACAATATTAGATAAAGAAGTTATGTACTCACCATAACATTCCATCTGTATTGATGACTTTTGCATATGTCATCACATTTCCTCCCTCCAAGCCCCCTACCTTTGATTTGTCTGGTTGGACAGGAAGCATAATTCAGGCCATCTTTATTACCTCCAATACTCCAGAAGTGGTCTCCTTAAAATTTTCAACTTTAAGTTCACTTCCTTTCTTTCTGGGGATAATCCTAGCAAATAAGATCTGAGATAACAGGGGGAGATGCACTGTGGGTAAGCAGAGGTAGCCAACAGCTTTTTAGTTGCCACGAGCTTAATAATGACTGTGTCAGATTCGATGGATCATATCCGGACCCCATGTGTGAGGAAAGATGAAAAAGTTGACAATACAGATGGAACGTTATGGTGAGTACATAACTTCTTTTTATATGAATTGAAAGATTAAATTAGATAAAATTTAATGGAAAGTGGATACTGTCAGAAATATAAAAAAAAAATTATGTATTTAATTATGGAAAAAAAGTGATGGGGTGTTGTAAATGCGAGTAAAAGTAACTGAATGTATTTAGAGGTAAAAATTTAAATATGATTATGTAAATAATTCTAAATAAGTTGTACAGGATGTAAATAGTGTAAATATTATAAGAATTTTAATAAAGAACCCGTACTCAATTCTTTACATGCCTTGGGATCTTTTGCATCCACCTGAATTACCACCACCTTGCCAACTTGAGCAGATGGGGCCATGGTGTAATGTATCATTCCGAAACACAGCACACTTGCAAGTGCAGCATCCCCCTTATGCTGCACTGCAGTGTCAGTATTGAAAAATGGATCTATCTACTTGGTGTTGGAATCAAACCCACAGCCTTCTACTTTTCTAGCACCAAAGACAAGTGTGCTACCTGCAGAACTACTGAGACTGCATGTTTGGTTTTGCTACACTGCTAGATGCATCATACTTGTGGCCATTCAGTTCCCAAAAAGGTTCACGTTAGTAGATTTAGTAAGGTGTACCTGTAGTCTTCCTCTGAAGCTGTGCATTCAGAATTGAGGCACTACAGTTACCAGTGCTTTCACCACAAAGTAAGATGCACTTCTCCTCTTTTGATGAGTTCATAAGGGCAAGAGGATGTTGATGGGGGATGCACTATCTCTTATGTCGCAGGGAAGATTATTTTACTGTTTCTCTTAATTCCCTGTGATCAGTACCTAAGCAGAGTATTCAGAGAAGAAGGACCAAAACTCACACTTTTTGCCCTGTAGTGAGTTGAAATGTATTGATATCAGGTCTCAGGCAGTGCAGGAAACTGTCACTGCAAGTCAAGGAAAGTCCCCTCTGATGTAGCTGACATTCAGCTAAACCTCAGGGAAAGACTGCTGATTTGGAGCATTTGTTCTAACTAGACCTTTTAGCAGAAGTCTTACAGGTGACTGAAGGCATGAAGAAATCTTCCACTGACTGGCTATTTTCTTCTAAGTAGAAAAGATTCTCTGTTGGAAATGAAGGTATCCTATGCCACTTCAGGTAATCCATTTACAGGCCTTGCCTCAGGCACTTGTGTACTATAGTAATAATTTATTCCACAGTCAAAGTACATGTCTGTTGTATTTCTGACTATTATATTATGGAGGACAGGACTATGGCCATGTACCAGCTAATCAAGCATTTTCTTCAAGGGATTGTGTAGCCCTGTTTATTTTTGAAGAACACTTTTCCTCTGTAAGACTTAAATTTCCTGATAGACAAGCTTATGTGCTCCCTGTTAAAGTCCACAGGTTCAGTGGTTATGAACTGTGTCTCTTGGAAGATGCCTTTCCCAGTGGTGGCCTTGTAATTTGAGGCCATTACGTATTTGGAACCTTATGTTGGCTTTCACAAGGATTGAAGTTCCTTAGCACTAACCCCCAATTTGTCCTGAAAGTGGTGTCAGAATTGCACTTAAACCACTTCATTTTTTTTCTTTCCATAGGCCGAAATCAGTGGGGAAAGAGACGCTCACACCTGGATGTGTAACGCTAGCTCAGCTATTAAGCAAAGGCAGTAGGTGAATTCAGATAGACACCCTTTTCTTCATTGCTTGATGAGAGGGTTCTAGCTGCTAAATAAATGATTTCTAACTGGAATGCAAATTACATTATGTCTTGCTGCATTATAGTTTACTGTTAGTTAGAAAATGCTGTCAAGGGCCACTTCTCCGGGTATGTGACTGCTTCCATTGCATCTCTCCATTGCAGGTAATTGTGCCATGGCCATTTAGTCACTGGCTTGCACCTTCATCAACCATTGCATGGAGTGCAACTCCAGGAGTCTGTTTTGTCTTGGCACTTTGTTTGTTGCATGATTTGGCCTTCTGAGCTTTCAGCCTTTAGCTATTATATGGCTGTGACAGCCAAGGAGCTTTATTCACACTAGTTGAGTCTCTTTACATCAGCTAACTCACAACAGAGTTCTCCAGCAACTTGATGTAAGAGAAATAAATGTACTTACCATATTAGTCTGTGATGCGGTTATCTGAAGTAGAGTCTTATTATTCTGCTGCCTTCCCTGTGAGCTTGGATAACTTCTTTATCCAGAAGCAGTTATTCCAATTCCATATATGCTAGACAAGGATGTACTCATTTATCCTTGTATCATTTTGCATTGTTTCTTGTAGGCTATACTTGCTTAATGCATGGTTTGAAATAGCAACTGCAAGGGCTATGTACACTGTCCTAGCCCAGGTCACGATGGCCTGGCATACAGCAGCATGAAAGAAGATAAAAAGTAGCCAGGCTTGAGGATTACCAGGGAGGAAATCCTAGCAGTTATCCTTCACAGATCCTCTGATAGAGTGAGTACATATCTGTAATTTCCAGGCAATTTCTGTTCTAAGTGCAATTTTTTTTCTTTCTTTCATTCTTTTTCTTTATTAAAATAACACTAATATTTCTAGCCATCCTAAGGAAGAATGGTCACTTGTGTACTTATGATTACTCTCAGCCTTACAACTTCAGAAAAACAGGTAGAACTTCACCCTATGATGACATCACTGTCAGCACAACATAGCTGAATGGGAAATATGACACTTGTTGAGATAACTTCCCCTACATCTATCTCAGAGTCTAAAATCCCTATCCTTTGTCTTCCTCAACTTTACAAGTAGGGTAGCAAACATGGATGTAACCAGGATTTTTTTTATTGTACACCAGTCTTCAGAATGTAGCCTCCCCATATTCCTAGTGCCTTTCATAGTACTTCCTTCTCTTGAGTTGCTCTTCCAGTTCACTGTCTGCCCTAGTGAATAGTTTTCAAACAAGTTAAAGTCATACCTTTTCTGATTATTAATAAAATGTGTTAAGTGAGTTGTAAATTCATATGTATGCATTAACATGGAGCAGTTCACAATTTATAGGATTCTTTAGTGCATCAACTCTGATCTTGGTGCTGTTCAGCAAGATAATTTATATATAATAATCTTGATTACATACTGTGTGGGCGAAAACTTTTCATGTCAGCTGTTTGTGACAGTTGAATGACCACTGAATTTGCAAAGAGAGAACTCAATCTACCAGTTTATTATGTTAGTCATTATGTATCATAGGCCTGAATTACATGCGTTACTGATGAAAATCTCTGCAGGATGTTGAGATGTCGTTCTGATTTTTTTAATTTTGTGCTGTCACGAACATGATTGGAGCAGTTTTACTTTTACACTTGCTGTTTTATTAAATTAAAATAGTCTGAGAAAGTGTTTGCCTTTTGGCTAGGACTAGGGCTGCACAAATTGCCTAAATACATGTGGAATCATCTCTCATGCTAGTATACAGAAGGTATAAATGCAGAATTCCTGCTGGACTTGATCTCTTCATATATTAAGTGCAGTTACTCAAAATGTTTTGTTTGTCTCCCTGAAAGAATAAACCATGGAATAGCTGACAGTCAGGGAACTGATGAGAAATGCTCCACAATTAAAGGATGGTAAGAATCATCGGGAAATTAATGTTTATTCATTTTCAGCAATGACAGAGCAACATAAATCCTTAGTTGCTTGAAATGAATGCCAGTTAAATGTTCAGTGTTTGAGTGCAGTTTCTTTATTACTAGTGTATAGCATGCAACACATTTTAACAACCACAATCTGTGTTTTTAAGTTTTCTGGCTGTAGGCGTACATGATAACACAATCTGGAATGAGGCAGGATTATTCAGTCTGTTTATAAAGATCTTCCTGAAAATCTGAAATATTTTAAAATTAGGGAATTATCTGAAGCCAAATGTTGCATGGTGTACTGCACCATTATTTGCATGATATAGTATGGCTTTTGCATCATCAGTGAAAATGTTATATGCCATTAAAACAAAGATAACTTCACTGTGGTTCTTGTTTTTATTTTTTTTTCTTGATTTTGCAAGTGTAAGTAATTTCATCTGCATGTTATTAGTATTCATTGTGTTTCATCTAGATCTTTTCTCATAGTTTGAAACCATCAGTCTGTGATTTGCCTGCAATGCTTAGTTTTTGAATAAGTGTTGCTTAAAAGGCTTCTTTTTGCCTGCCTTTTAGTATCTGAGCTGCTTGTTTGAAATTCATAGGAGGATGCATGCTGATTTGCCACCATTTATTTACCTGTTCAGTCTAATCAGTTGTGGTGTATGGTTGTAAGGAATAACAAGGAATAGTGGCATGGGGTACCAGCTTGGGGGGAAGGAAGGATGAAGTCCTGCAGAAAGGAAGAGTTGTATGAGGTGGATGGAATGGTCAGGCGAGTTATGGGGTAATACAGTGAGCAGTGGAAGTCAACATCTGTGGAAGGCTGACTCAGCTAAAGGAAAAAAACAGGGGAGAAGGGGGGGACGAGAATGACTCAGATGGATGATGTACAGTGGAATACTCAGCTTGTTGTAGCTATGAACCACTGGATGAGTAGGATTATGGACAGTGATACAGGGGTAGTAAGTTTACTCTGTAGGTACAGTGACATGGTGCAGTCACAACAGGGCAAATAAGTTTAAGGACCATGTCTTTGAAGTTGGGTAGAGGAAATGAGATTAGAAAGGTTGAGCAAGATAAATATTTAAATATGTGTGGAGGGAGACTGAAAAGAAGGGAAGTTAGAAAAGTTAAAATTCCTGCACTTTTACCACCTGCACATCCTGTTATGGACACTTTTTTGAATTTATGTACAATGGAAATTTCTGTTGTGTTAGCTACAAAGAAGAGACATGGTTATTATAATTTAACTGAATGTGAAATGAAAGCTCTTAATCTGAAGAACAATTTACTGTCAGACCAGCTGATAAGGGGGTGGAATTGTAATACTTGATAGAGGGGATTACTTACAAGACATGTTGAAAATGCTTAGGGGAAAATGTTACTTATCAGAATATACCATGCAATCAAGTGAATGATTTTATTGCACATGTAAAACATAATTTGGATGACTTATTGCAGTCTAATGTTATAACTGAAGATATATATAGGTTTGTGATAGTTGAACAACCTGTTCGACCTATATTAAAAGGTCTACCAAAGATCCATAAGAATCCCCTCAAGCCCCCTTATAGGCCAGTAGTATCTGGCAGAGGCTGGGTTACCGAGTTCTTTTCCATATGGGTGGAGAAGAAACTTAAAGTAATGTTATCTTATGTGCCAGCAGTGATAAATGACACTTCCTGCTTCTTACGATCTCTGAGTGATTCTTATGAAGCTATAACTAGTTATGAAATTTACATATTTGTGACATTAGATGTAAATAATTTGCTTACTGTGATCCCACATTTTTATGGCATTACAGCTGTTAAAGATTTTATTTCTACTTATGCAATATTTGATGAAAAGAAAGTTACACAGATATGTGCTTTTCTTGAGTTGATTTTGGGCAATAATTTGTTCATTGATAATATATACAAATAAACTTGCTGCAAGCAACACGCCCGAGATTACCAGCAAAACAAGAGCCAGATTAAAATGAAAAAATATAATGTATATTGCTGGTAATTATTCCACGTAAAAAATATATAAGCAAAGAAAACACAAAATCAAGAACACAGTTCCTTGAATATTCACGTCTGTTCAGACCCAGTTCAGTATTCGTAGTTCTTTAAAGATGATAAATGAACGATAAAGTATAACAAACCACAAAATTTGAATAGACTGAAATTTTCGTAGTTTGTTATACTTTATCGTTCATTTATCATCTTTAAAGAACTACGAATACTGAACTGGGTCTGAACAGACGTGAATATTCAAGGAACTGTGTTCTTGATTTTGTGTTTTCTTTGCTTATATATTTTTTACGTGGAGTAATTACCAGCAATATACATTATATTTTTTCATCACAATAATTTGTTCATGCTTTATGATCAATATTATTGGCAGAGAGATGGTGTAGCCATGGGTACCCTCTGTGCCAACACTTATGCCAACTTGGTGTTGGCACAGTGGGAGGCTACCCACGTTCTATCTAGTACTTGTCCATGGAAGGCAAGTTTGAAAGTATATCATCATTTTGTGGATGATATATTTATTTTGTGGAGTGGTACAACCATACCTCTCAACAGTACTGAATTTCTCGGTTTTTACCGGTTTTTGAGGTCCAAATAATGGGGTGTCACAATTCCCGAGTGGCACCCCTTAATTTCCTAATTTCCTGGCTTTTTTTTAATTATTTTTTCTGGCTTTTATGGCTGACATCATCACGTGCAGAGGTGTGCGTGATGACATCAGCTTCGTGAGCAGCCTGCCAGCCTGTCAGAATTGGCATAGGCCTCCACTGTATTTTTATCTGAGTAGCGTGCAAGCCATTGGACACCTGGAAGACAAGTAAAGTAAGCCGCAAGCATTTGAAGCTGCTCTTTCAGCCACATTTGAATCTGCATACTTGTGCGTAGCATTTAGTGATTTGTAATTTACTGGTTGATGACAGGTTCTTAAGTGATGTATTTTTTTCTGAGTAGCGTGCGAGCCATTGGACATCTGAATTGGAAGGCAAGTAAAGTAAGCTGCAAGCATTTGAACCTGTTCTTTCTACTGCATTTCGGGTTCTACCACGAACATTTAGTGACTTGAATTACAGGTTCTTAAGTGATGCATTTGAAACTATATTAGTAATTTGAATTACGGGTTCTTACATGATGCATTTGAAGCTGTGTTGAACGCATTTAGTGGTTTGAATTATGGGTTCTTAAGTGATGCTTTCTTAATGCCGCATTTGAATCTACATACTTGATGACATAGGCGTGAGCATTTAGTGATTTGAAGGGTGTGTATTTGAAGCTATATTAGTGATTTGAATTACGGGTTCTTAAGTGATGCATTTGAAGCTGTATTGAGCGCATACCTCTCAACCTCATAGAGCAAGAAATCTGGACAAAGCCATAAATAGAAGTGGGACAAAGGCCCAAAAATAGGGACATTTTTTAAATATTGCTCTAGCAAACTTAAAAAGTTGATAGAATAACAGGTTTTGCAATAGCATGGATTTTCTGAAGGGTATGAAGTCTGAAACTCAAATGTCTGTCATTATTTCAATCTTTAATGATTTGCCACTAATTTTCCAGAAAACTGCAATTTTATGAAAAACAGAATAAAAGTATGAGGCAAAAATCTGTACAGTTGAGAGGTATGATTGAGCGCATTTAGTGATTTGAATTATGGTTTCTTAAGTGATGCTTTCTGCCGCATTTGAATCTACAACATACTTGATGACACAAGCACAAGTGTGTGTGTGTGTGTGTGTGTGTGTGTGTGTGTGTGTGTGTGTGTGTGTGTGTGTGTGTGTGTGTGTGTGTGTGTGTGTGTGCATGTGTGTAGGAAGCACATGGTAACACGTTTTCTTCTAGCAACTTTCAAGATTATACAAGTAATGTTTAAAACGTGTCCCCGGTTTTGGGCCTTTGTCTCCCCCAGTACATTTTGGCTTTTTCCTGATTTCTTGGGCTGCACAGTTTTTCACGGAAAGAGAAGTGTAGTGCTGCTTGTGCAAAGTCTACTTGCATTGTTAGTAGCACAACAGGTAGTATACTTGCTTATGCTGCAGAAGGCTGTTCATTCTACTCCCACGGTATGTAGCTGGATTGCTGATACTGTAATGTGTTGTACTTTTAAAGGGGGTGAATGGCAGAGATACCTAGTAACTATGAACCTGTTATCACTTTGCCATCCACTCCCTATTGAAATATTACTAGCTTATACCTTTTTTTAATGTAACATAGGCAGTTTATTCTTCAAGGGCAGAAGGCACTTTACTTGTAGATGAAACAATGAACTATAAAGTTGTTTTCTAGCAGCAACCTCTTCATTAGTTACAGATCTCTTTAATATGGAATTATTTAGCTGACTTTTACTTCTGCAGAGATTGTGCATATTTGCTGATACTGGTGGATTGTAGAAGTTGGAGTAGACTTTTATGATAGAAATGTTCTGAATTGGGCAATTTTGTCATTATTTGTTTATGCATTTTTGTTTCATTGCTTACTAGAAAAATGGTCAAAACAATACATTTAAAATGTGCTCTAATACGTGTGCTGTATTATACAAGGAATATAATTTAATACAGTCAGGAAAGTGTATCAAAGAACACATGTATGTTTCATGTGCAAGGGGCAAATGATTTGAAAGCAGACCAATGGTAATCTTTATCCACCACTGGCCAGATGCATTTTCTTTGAATGTGGGTTTCAGTGCTGTTTCAATGAATGTGAGATGTTCTTCGTGTTTCACTGTTGCAGTCATCACATTTGGGTTATCTGCTTGCTGTAGCCCTCAGTTGGCCTGATTATCAAAGTCTTGGGTCTTGGGTCGGTTGCTGTCTCATCTTCCGTGACGTCAGGTAGTCAGAGGTATAAAGCATGCAGCTGATGCCATTACATCAGTCTTTCTTGCTGTGCAGTGCCCGAAGCAGAAGCAGTTCGCAAGTGCCGGTCGGCCGACTCCTGAAATTTTCGTTTTCGAGTTTCAAAACCAAAGTTTTCAACAAAACTAAGTACCCCGTTGGGGAAACTTTTTCTTGCTCTAAACTGATATCAGTAAAAGTTAATAATTGTATTTCTTGTGGAAAGCAAATACCTCAAAGATTTTCATTCGTACTGTATTCCTTGCCTAGGCCTGACCATGACGTACCTCACTGTTGGTTTTGTGCCTTATTTAAACCACAAACCATTCGTCGTTGGTATATTTATGCTTCTAAATATTTTGGTACTCGGTTCAATTATCCAGATATGTCTTCGGTAAGCCACCTGACTACCGACATTCTGAAAAAAATGCAAAGATAAAGTCAGAGGCAGGCTGCCTAGGTCCAAAGCTGGCGACGACGCTTCTCCTAAGCTAGTCACCAGTTCGCCGGTACTCAGTGAGGTGCTTTCGCAGCCCCTGATACCCGCCACTTCAGATTCACAGGCCTCTAATGAGACGAGTCCGGTATGCCGCGAGATGCTTCAACTGTGGAACCTGCAGATGTCTCTACCTTGGATGGGTCCAGAGCCGCTGTGCAGGCACCGGCTTCTGAGGGTGTATTCAGGCCTACTGACTTGCATATTAAACCAATGTCATCTTCTTCAAGGCCTAAAACTCGAACCATGTCTAGAAAACCAACGCCCAGACTGCATGGTCAGGCCTCTATGCCTAAAAAACAAATGATAAGAATGGCTGAAGACCTTATTACTTTAATCAGGGGAAGCCAACCTAACCCCTCTAAGAGACCTAGGACTGAATTTGTTTATGATACTTCTGACCAGGATTCTGAAATTTCTGTTTCCTCTGATGACCAGGATTTACCATTATCTACCTATAAGGATTCTGATGCAGAGGACTCTATTCCCCCTGTTTCCCCCCCAGAGGATTTTTCTTTTGGTGAAACCTTGTATACTCTTAAGGAGCATTTTCGCTGGGAAAGCCAGGATTACTCTGATTCTAAAAAGAGGCTTAGGAATTTCTTACTCCTGCCCCAACACAGGCCTTTAGCTATCCCTCCTGTACTAGACATTGTTGATGATGCCTTTTTGGAATCTAGCTTGATCCCTGAATCTTTACCTCCTGCTCCCAGAAAACCTGATAGATATTACAGGGTTCCTGACTCTCAAGTTCCTTTTTAAAAATCCTACTGTGGATCCTGAGACCATTTCACAGGGACCCAAGTGCATTAAGGCTACTACTGCCAAAAATCCTATCCCCTCTGATAGAGATTCTAGGGCCCTGGATAGATGGGGTAAGAAGGTATACACCTCTGCAACCTTGGCCATTAGGGCCTTAAACTGCCAGTTTCATATGTTAAAGTAATCAGCAGCATATTATTGGATTCCTTAAACAGAAAATGATGTTAATTCCTAGCTGTGCTGAAAATAAGGATTTACAGGATTTAATGCATTCTGCTGAACAGGTTGGAAAACATACTTTGCAATGTGGTTTTGATTCACTAGAGGCATCTTGCAGGGCTGTGGTCACCGGGTCTGTAATTAGAAGCCATGCTTGGCTTAAGGAGCAGTCTTTGCCAGATCATGTTAAAACCAAATTTCTAGATACTCCCTTAAATCAGGACCGCCTGTTTGGCAACAAAGCAGAAGAAGTTCTTAAAAAGATGGAGGAAAAAGCTAAATCTATGCAAACTGTTAAAGATTTCCTACAAGTACAGCCTCCAAGATTTAGTAGGCATTGACCCTCTAAGAATTGGTCCTTTCCTGCCTCTTCCAGGCCTCCTCAGTCCAGACCCAGAACCAGCAGAACACCCAGGCTTCAGTCCCAGGGTACGCACAGGACTAAGCATTGGGGGGGGCTCCCACTTCCAAATCAGGGAGTAGTAAGACTCCTCCTATGGTAAGCTGTCTCAATGACTTAACTTTAAAACTTCCAAGCACTTCTCAACTGACTGCTCCTTTAGGGGGAAAGATTGCTCTGCAAGCAAAAAACTAGGAACACATTACCCAGGACAAATGTGTTTTAAATATAGTTTCCCAAGTATACAGGTTTCACTTTCACACGTTACCAACCCCAAACGGTTAGCCAGATCTACCCCCAAATCAGTGGGCAGAGGCTCAAAAGCAAGTACTCTCTCTCTTAAGCTTAAAGGCTATTCAAACTGTACCAGAAGAGGAAGAGGAAAAGGGACAAGGTTTCTACTCAAGACTTTTCCTGGTACCCAGAAAAGTCAACTCATGGCGTCCTATCCTGGACCTTTCTATCCTAAAACACCTTTTTGGTGATTCCAAAATTCAAGATGCTAACTCTTCACCAGTTGTTTGCTATGCTAGGCAAGGATGCCTGGTTGGCAACACTGGATTTAAAGGAAGCCTACCTGCACATCCCAGTCAGGGACTCTTGCAGAAGATACCTATGCTTCAAAGCAGGCTACGTGCAGTATCAGTTCTCTGCACTGCAATTTGGCTTATCTACTGCGCCCAGGATATTCACAAAGTGCCTAGCTCCAGTCATTGCATTTTGCAGGCAAAGAAATATTCAGATATACCCATAAATGGACGATTGTCTTATTCAGGCAGAAAGCCAGGACATACTTTTGAATTATCTGGCATTTGTACAAAAGGTGCTAACATGTCTGGGGTACACCATAAACGAAAAGAAATTATTTTTTTTACCTTGTCAGCACATTATATTCCTGGGAGCAAGCTTGAACACAACTTCCCAGATGGTTTTCCTCACGCCAGAGCAACAAATTCATTTGACAACTTACTTCAAACTAATGGCCACAAAACCCAAAACCCTGCTATCTGCAAGGCAAATACTACAAGCCTTGTGGTTCATGGCCTCCTGCATTCTACTAATTCCATATGCAAGACTGCATATGAGTAAACTACAGTGGTATCTAAAAAGCCTATGGTGTCAACATTCTCAGGATCTAGAAGCAATGATTCCTATCATACCTTGCCTACAGTTAAGAGTTCCTTTGGTGGTCAGAGGCCTGCCACCAAAACAAGGGACTACCATTCACTCTACCCCCCCTGCTGCCCAAACCCTAACAACAGATGCATCAGACTATGCATGGTGGGCTCACCTGGCAGGGAAGTGCATTCAGAGCAAATGGAACCCAAGTCAAATGCACCTGCATATCAATCAAAAAGAAATGTTAGCTGTACAGAATGCTCTGACAGCCTTCAAGGACCACATTCTTCCAGGACAATTAATGGCAAAGACGGACAACACCACTGTTATGTGGTACATAAACAAGCAGGGGCGTACCCATTCATACCCCATCTGCGGACTAGCCATGGCTCTGTGGAACACAGCCTTGAGCTACCAAGTGCATCTACAGGCTCAATTCCTGCCAAGAAAAGTAAATACACTGGCAGATGACCTAAGCAGAAATCTCATGGACCCACATGAGTGGAAACTGAAACCAAAAACTTTCAACATGTTGATAAACAAGTGGGGGAGCCCCGATATAGACCTGTTTGCCTCTCCCCAGAACTACCAATTGAACAAATTCTGCACAAGGACTCTGTCCTTCAGCTGGAAAAATCTATCAGTTTATGCCTTTCCTCCTCTGCCTCTCCTCTCCAAAGTACTACTAAAGATCAACCAGGACAAACCAAGGATGATACTGATTACATCAGACTGGCCACGCCAACACTGGTACCCCCTCTTGCACAGTGTGTCACTGCTGGCTCCATGGCACCTGCCTCAGACCCCTACCCTGCTGTCACAGCAGGGGAGCCAGATTTTGCACCCTCAGCTTCAAACCCTGAACGTGGCAGCCTGGCTAATTACCTAATCTCTCCGTTACCATCCCTCAGTAAACAAGTGTTGGATGCCATTTTGGAGGCATGGAGGCCTACTACTAGAAAATCTTATTCTGAAAAATGGAAAAGATGCTGTGCCTGGAACCAAACTCAAGGGATGAGCACAGCAGTGCCCAACGTACCTCAGATTTTTCAGTATTTAACTGAGATGCTTCACAAGGGTCTTTGTTTTTCCTTCTTCAAAATTCATGCCTCAGTCATTTCAGCTCATTACAACACTGAACCACCCCTCTTCTTTCATCCACTGCTCAAGCAGTTCCTCAGAGGGGCCAAAAATGTAAGACCACCCAGGAGAGCCCCAATTCCTGGGACCTTAACTTTGTATTGGAAAAACTCACTCTTCCTCCTTTTGAGCCAGCTGCAAGTGCAGAGTTAAAATTCCTTTTTTGGAAAACAGCCTTCCTTTTACCAATCACTTTGGCAAGAAGGGTATCTGAATTACAGGTCCTTATGACAGTAGAGCCTTTCATCATCTTTCTTAATCAGTCCATTCATTTGCCAACCTTCTTTTCTAATCCACAGAACAAAGGGGAATGGATACTGCACTTCTTAGATGTGCACAGACAACTTAGATTTTACTTGGACAGGACTAAACCTCAAAGGAAATCTGAACAACTGCTGGTGGGATTTGCTGCAGGGGCAGAGGGGAAGGCTATTTCAAAGCAAACCATTTCTAAATGGATAGGCCATTGCATTCATTTCTGCTATAAGCACCATGGAAAACCTATCTCACAGGGGATTAGTCCACATTCAACCAGGGCTGTAGCTACCTCTATAGCCTTTCTCAGAGGTGTCCCTACCAGGGACATCCTAAAAGCTGCTACCTGGAGTTCTGTACATACCTTCACCAAGCATTACCATTTGACAATTTTCTCTAAATCCAGAGCTGGCTTTGCCACTGCAGTCTTGCAGGGACTTATAGCTGGTCTTAATGCTATCTAAATTCCTCCTCCCATCCTTAGCTTTGGGAATCTACCCAAATGTGATGACTGCAACAGTAAAACACTAAGAACATAATACAGTTGCATACACTTACCATAAATGTAGATGTTTGAGTGTATTCACTGCTGCAGTCCTGGTTACCCTTCCTCCAGCCCCCTGACTTTTTTTGGCTATACCTCTATTCTCCTTTACTATGCTTAAAAGCTTTTTGGTGTATTTGCCTTTTTGTTGAGGTATAACCTTATATATATACATTTAATTGCTTCCCATCGGGGGGCACCTGACATCTGGGGCAAGAAAAACTGATGTAATGGCATCGGCTGCATGCTTTATACTCCTGACTACCTGACGTCACGGAAGATGAGACAGCAACCGATGCAGGACTCAAGACTTTGATAATCAGGCCAACTGAGGGCTACTGCAAGCAGATAAACCAAATGTGATGACTGCAATAGTGAATACACTCGAACATCTACATTTATGGTAAGTGTACACAACTGTACTTTTCAAGGGCAGAGAAGTTTTAATGCTAAGTCTGTTTTCATTGTGAGAATGTATTGCTTTGTTTAGCAGATGTCTATTAGTGTTTGTGCTATAAAATGTAAAATAAAAGTTTTAAATGAAATCCAAATAATTGTTATAGAAGTAAAGCAGTATACACATTACAGTGTTTTATGGTAAATGGGGCAAAATAGCCAATTAATGGGACATTGGAATGGCTGTGGGGGACTCTGGGGGCATATTTTGGTTGTCTGTTCTTCAGGTTGCATTTGAAAGCTGGTATCCCACAATTCCATTAGAGTGGGTGTGATTACATAATTATGTATGCAAATTTTATGTTAACCAGCATACAGATTTGTACCTATTTTTCATGAGCCGTTGTCCAGATTTATTTTTGATGTTTCCAGGTTGAGAGGTATGGGTACAACTGAAGAATTATTGTCATTTGTGAGATACTTGGAAAACACAGCATATTTTGTATGTTTTACTGTTAATTATTCTGCTGAATCAATAGATTTTTTAGATTTCAAATTTATAAAGACTTAACTGGCAAATTACAAACCAGAGTGTAGAGGAAAAGTTGTTGGAGAACAACATGTTAACGTACGACAGTATGCACCCAAAGCATATTTTTGATAATGTAATGAGTGGGCAGGGGTTAAGAATTTCTAGATTGTGTACTGAAGAAATTATATATGAAAGTGAGTTAGATAACATGCAGTATATGTTTACTAGTCATGGCTATCCAACAGAAGGAGTTAAGAGAACAATAGCTAAGACAGAAAACTGGAGAAGGAATAGAGGCAAGCCATGGCTTGAAAATAATATGGGTAGTTGTGATAATGGGACTGCTGTTAATGAACAGAAATTGAATAATAACCAGTCTGTGAGAATAAATTTATTTATTTATTTATTTATTTGCAGTTGGTTTACCAGGATAGTCCATTGGGCCAAAAGAACCCATTTTCAATGGAGTCCTGGGGAGAAAAGCTCCAATACAGACAAAGACAGGTACATGCAAAAATTACAATAATACTTATACAGAGTAAAAGATAAAACATTTAACACATTTAGGCTCAAAAATTCAAGAAGCATTCAAAACAATATAATCTGATGTGGATTAATTGTCAGGAGAATAAGTTACATTATTATTTACATTATAATAATGATATTTCCCAGGTGAGAAAAAAGAACTAGAAGATATTACATACTTATGACAAGCTGAACGCACTAGTAGGTCCCCACCCCAGATTTGCTTATACAAATATCCAAAATCTGAAGCAGATTTTGTGCAAGAACATACGTCCCAACAAGTCTGTAACACATAGGAAGAACTTGGGAACTTTTAAATGCAGGAAATGCAAGGCCTGTCAATATATTAGAGAAAATAACAGCTTTGTACACCTCAGGTAGGAAGTATACACCTAGATTATATGCAGAGTGCAGAACTAAAAACGTGGTGTATTTAGCTGAGTGCATATCATGCCAAGCATTCTATATTGGGAAGACTAATAGAATGTTAAAACAACACGTACTGCAACATATGAGTGATGTCAGATTTTATGTTTGAGAAGTAATTCTCTATATCAACATATTGAAATAAACAAAGAGCATAGATTCCACTTTATGGAGGTATATATTCAACAAGTGAGTATGGGGGGGTGACATTGTACACAATACTGAATTAGCTGAGTTAAGATGGATAGCTGAATTGCAAGCTAACCATACACCTGGGTTAAATGCTTGTATGCCTTTAAAACCCTTATTGAATGGGGCGTAGGTTTTGCTATTGATTCTAATTGGTTGTCATTTGCTTAAATATGGTTGATTTTAACTGGTTTGTAGATCTGATGAAGAGCTAATGTTCGAAAGTGCTTATCTGTGTGTTAAATAAAGTTTTAACCGATCATGGTGGCTCCAGTGGGTTTTCTTCTCATCTTTTAGAGTTATTTAAAAAGGTAACTTTCGATTGACTGCTCTGGTTATCAGTTAATGTGGGTTTAAAAACTTTGCCTTTATTTATTAATTTGGGCTTTACCCTCTAGGGTAAATCACAGTAGCCATAATTAACACTTTTATTTCTAGATCATTGTGCTCACTTACTTACTTATACCACTGTACATCTAGCAGCTAGAAGCCAGACATTTATGTAATTTTCTTGGTAGATAAGTCTGAATGTCCCACATTTATAAGTCCAAACTGCATACATTTGTGACAGTATTTTGTAACAGGTCATATCATAGCTGCAAGTATAGGAGATAAGAGTTGATGCCCAGGAACATATTTGAGATATTGCTAGAAGGAACAAGTGTCTTCTATGGTGTAAGGTTACTATAGGCACCTTATTACACAGACTTATTAAACACTTGGTTAACAAAATACTAACATTTTTAAAAGGTACAACCCAAAAAGTATGCAGAAGAAGTTGTCCTTTTTGGCTATGTTTTCAGTTTTGGCAGTGACTGTCCTTGGATGTGCTTTGCTGTCAACACACACATACCAGTATCTGACATTTGAGCAGAGGAATGCTTGCATATTCGAACATTATTCCTGGCTTATGGCACAGGTAGTGCAGCAGAATTTGTATTACAGGGAAATAGAGGAACTTAGTTATACTAAAACCTTACTCAGTCTACTGTTACTGATAATGAAAAAGCCAATAACTAGGAAGTAGAAAACAATAGATTTCCTACTGAGATATCAGGACTCAGATATCCCAAAACACAGAAAATACAGAAGTACAAATATTGAATATTGCTCTTCTCCATTAAACTTTCTTTTTGCATCCATGATGTGGGGGACAAGCCCTTACACCCCCACAAACTTATTTATACTAACTCTGAGACTGCCATACCTCTGAGAAAATGAAAACTTTTGAAAAATGGCAGTTTTGGAATTCTGGATTTTAGGTCTTTCAGTCTCCACATTTTGTGGCTCATCAGTCTGAGTCATGACATTTTAATGGTTACCAAACAATAATATGACAAACAATTGAGAACATAATAAACATAAATGAACTTGGGGAAATGAGTCTAAGTCAGGGCTGAAAAAAGGGGAGCAAGCACCACTTGAATAATTGGAGAATATGGTAGTAGTATAAATCAAAAAGGAAAATATGGTGCGAGTTGAAGGAGGGAGTAGAATAAAATACTAACCGGTAGGTAAGGAAAGAAAAAATGTACATTTATACAGACAGATTTACTGTCTGAAAGTATGAAATAAAGTAATCATGAACAAGATGGGCATGTAGAAATTGTTCACCCCAAGTAGTGTGCAAATTGTATAGAGAAATCAGAACCTGATGGTGATGATGTTTGAAATGTATTGATTATTATGACATTTGAAGTGAAGGTTTGATTTAAACAATAAATGCAGAGACACTAACACTGTGTATACAGTATGTTGTAGGTCTGTTATAGTAGATTTAGAATGTATGAGTTCATAAATTTGTGTGACGAGAAACTTATACCTCTCCCAAACTTTGTGGTGCTATGTTGTCTATAAAAATCACCCAAATGAAGACAAACTCTCATGAAGGATTGGTTAAGTGAATGGACTTGTGTTCCCCCACAAGAAGTAACACAAGAAGTATTAATGGAAAGATCACATCATGTGTACAATGTACATTGACTATGAACATCCTGTAAACATACCATTTATTTTTTCTCTTTTTGTTGTATGTAAATCTCAGTAAAAGTCATTTGTTTAAAAACTTTCACATTTTGTCTGAAATCAACATGGGGGTTACTTTTGTTTATTGAGATTTCTACTGGTTGTATAGCTTAAAACAGATTATTTTTTACAATGTATGTTTTATACTTTTCACACTTTTGTTAACTCACTTAAAGCTGCAGGTTTTCAGACTGACACACTCTGATCAAGTCACTAATTATTATTTCATGCTTTGAGAAAGTGCGTTTTATTTTAAGCAGCATGTTCTGTTTTAAATACATTTATCTACAGTTCTACATTTAAAATGATATGCATATTTCTAACTTTTATTTCATTTGAGCATATTCCTTATCTGTCTTTATTTTTCATTCATTAGTTTATTGATGAGTTGCTCAGTTTATTTGTTGTGCATTTCTTTCTGCAACATTTTTGTAACTCAGCAATGAAGTTGTTTCTTTCCTGTATAGACTTATGTCCTTTTAATTGTTCTGCTCTGTCTAATATTGTACTAGCAAAACTTCTCAAGTGCCTACAGCCTATCCTAGAAATCCTTAATCAGAGAGGTGGCTGGACACCCAGCAACCCTTCATCCGAGGAGTCCATATTCCTGGAGGCCTTCAGTTCTGACCCATTTATCTCCTGGGTGACTCCACCCACTGATGAGCTCATTGAGTTGCTCTCTCAGCGGGCACGGAAGGAACCTGGCACTACTTAGCTTATACCTTGGAGACCAGATAAGATTATGGCACCACCTGTAGACAAGCAGTTTTGGGGAAGGTGTGCCTGTTGATGCCATGGGGGCAGCCAACAAAAAGGAACTTGCCAAGGAGAGTTCTACTGTCCATCCCCCCCAACAGGGAGTCTCATGCAATGGACAGATTTTGGAAGTGTGTCTATGCTTCAGCAACCTTCCTTTTAAGGTCACTGAATTATTTGTCACATTTTACAAGATTTCAGAGGGATTTGATTAAGGAGTTGTCAAACACCCTCTCAGGAGCAGTTCAGTCATCTGTGACTTCTCAGCTACCCTGCAATCCACTTCCAATTCTTCCATGAGTTTGGTTTCACATGTAGCCGAAGGGACCTCAAGGGCAGCAGGTTTTGTAGAGCCCTTCAAGTCTTTTTTGATTAATGCTCCATTTGACGGCATGTCTTTTTTTAACCCCAAGGTAAAGGACACACTATCCAGGTGTAAAAAAGATGGAAGGACCCTGTCTGCCAAGGGTGTATGTTTTTTGACCCCTCAAAGATCCTTTTCCAGGAATCAGTGAGGTGGTCGAAAGATGTGGTTCAAGACATCTCAGGGTGCCTTCCAGGACACACCTGGAGGAGATTCCTCAGGAGGCAGAGGAGGGAACTCTAATGGACGATGGCACCCATGTGGCAGAGCTGGCCCAGAAAACCAGGGGTCCAGAGAATCCTTCTTTGCCAGACCCTACCAGCGCTCCTGAAAGGAGGCCTGATTGCCCACCTCTGGAGACAGTTGGGGGATGTTTATTTCTGCACTAGAGAGCCTGACTGGACTTAAAAGATACTGGTGTGCAAAGGATTATTTCCACAGGTTATATAATTCCCTTTTCCCTTCCTCCTCCAAACTGAAAAAAATCCCCAATGTTCTATCCAGTCAGAGGGAACAAGCAGCAATTCAAATTCAAAAGCTGCTAGAAGAAAAGAGTCATCAAAGAGGTCCCCACCAGACCAGATAGAATCCAGAACTTACTCAAGGTTCTTTTTAGTGCCAAAGAAAGCAGGAGACTGGAGACCAGTTTTGGATCTCAGCATCCTAAACAAGTCAGTTTGACAAGCCAACTTTCGGATGGTCACAGTTCAGTCCATTCTCCCTTTTCTGGGCAAGGACAACTGGATGTGCTTAACAGACCATCAGGGTGCATACTATCATATAAAGATGAACAGATGATTCAGAAGGTATTTACACTTCCAGCTGGGAGGCAGCCACTGCCAATTCAGAGTTCTGCCCTTTGGTCTCACCACAACCCCCAGGGTGTTTGCCAAGTGCATGGCAGTAGTAGCAGCTCACTTCAGACTGCAATGATTCTGGGTGTTTCCATATCTAGACTGGCTCATTTCCACTCTGACCATGCATCAGTTGATAAGGGCAGGAGACCAAGTTCTCCAGACTTGCTCTCTTCTGGGGATAACCATAAACTATGAAAAGTTCCAACTAGAATGAATTCAGACTCTAGAATTCATAGGAACAATTCTCAACACAAAGTCAAACATAACTTCACTACCACCCTCAAGAGTTCAGACCATAAGATCACAAGTCAGAAATGTAATCTGTAGTACCAAGATTTCAGCCCACCTGTGCCTTCAAGCTCTGGGATCAGTGGCAGCAGCAATAAAATTAGTACCTTTGGCCAGATTTTCCATGAGAATACTTCAGTGGATGCTAGCTGCACAATGTTCAATACTTTACCAACCCATGTCTTATCAGATACAAATCACTCAGACGTGCAAGAGAGATCTCAGGTGGTGGAGTCGATTAGATTAGGCTCTACAAGGCTGTCCATTTATTCCCCGACAGCCCAAAGCCGTAGTGACCATGGATGCTTCCCAGCTGGGGTGTGTGTGGGGGGGCATTTTCGTGGGAAAACAGTCCAAGGCTGTTGGTCCAACAAAGAGGCCAACTTGCATGTCAGTGTCCTGTAGATGAGAGCAGTGTTTATAGCATTGCAGACCTTCCACGATGCTGTCCCCTTGGGGATGATTACAATTCAAATGGACAATATGTCAGTAGTTTGGTACATCAACAAACAAGGAGGGACCAGATCCTACCCCTTGTGTCGAGAAGCTCTCATAGAGTGTGGCAATGAGTGATCTCATCTAACCGCTTTCTCATAGGAATGTACATTCTGAGGGAATCCAGTGTGATAGCAGACAAACTGAGCAGGTACATTCCTCTACCTCCTCAAAAGGAACATCAAGGAATTGATTTTCCATCAATGGGGCTAGCCTTGCTGCAATCTATTTGCTTCCCTCCTAAGCAACAAATGCATCAGCTACTTTGCCCTATTTCCTTCAAAGGGGGAATTCCTAGTTTGCCCTCCAGTCCACTCTTCGCTTATTCACCCATTCCACTAATTCCAAATTTCCTTCAGAAAGCTGCCATTTTGAAGAGCAAAGTCATTCTCATTGCACCTTTCTGGCCTCAACCGATTTAGTTCCTCTACCTTTGGCCTCACTTGCTTCAACAACCTTGGATTCTGGATCTGACCCCAGACCTCCTGTCTCACCCAACAGGCATGATTCATCCAGCCATAACCAACCTCAGGCTGCCTGGCTTCTCCATTTCCATTAATAGCCAGACCACCTATACTTTTGTCACCTGTCCATCAAATACTTTTATCTTCCCATAAATCTTCTACTAGAAAACTCTATTCCAACAAATGGAAGAAGTTTGTGTATTGGTATCAAAATAATATTGAACCTTTTTCAGCCCCATTCAGCCATGATACATAGCATCTTTGAATTTTTGACACATCTTTTTGCACTGTTAAAAAGTTCAGTTAGCAGCAGTATCAAATCTTCACATTGGTTTTGATGGTTCTTGTCATATCTCATAAATTGAGCCAAACCTTCTTGAAAGGCACTCTTCTTCCTAAATCCCCCTTTTAAAGATCCTACTTCCCCATGGGACCTGAATGTGGCACTGTAGGCTTTTACTCATTCACCCTTCAAACCAGCGGCTACATCTGACCTTAAATACCTTTCTTGGAAGACAGTTTTTCTGGTAGTTATTACCTCTGCCAGACAAATTACTGAAATTCAGCCCTCATCCTCTAAACCACCATACGTGATTTTTCACAATGATAGGGTTACATTATGGACTAATGCATAATTTCTTCCTAAGGTGGTGTCAGAATCTAATAACAATCAGCTCATTAATTTACCAGTATTCTTTTCTAAATTTGATAGCAAAGCATTTATTGGATGTCCACAATTGCATTTTTACCTACTCAAAACAAAAGATCCCTGAAAAACTGACCAATTGTTTGTTTTATTCACAGAAGAAAATTGGAGAAACCAGTTGCCAAAGTGGCTAACTGATTGTCTTTCATTTGTTTATAAGAAATTGGCATTACTCTACCAAAATTGTTATGGGCCCATTGAACTAAATATGTGGCCACCTCTTCAGTATTTCAGTCCACAATGTCCATGGATGATATATGCACAGCAGCAACTTGGGCTACTCCCCATACTTGTATTACTCATTACAAATTGGATCTGGTCTCCAGAGGTGGAGCATCATTTGGTTCAATGGTGCTCAGGAATATCCTTTCTTGAGTCCACCCTGGAATTTAGGTAGCTGGGGACTTTGTCCCATCAGTTGATAATAGAAGTACTTACCAGAACATTCCATCGGTGTATCCATTTTCATTTTTCCTCATCTCCCTACCCACCAACCCCATCCTGTATAAACTTCTGGAAGAATGAGTAGTTACAGGACATGAATATCCTTTATATTGAGCTTCAGATGTAGTCTTCTTCCTATTTGACTGCAAACAAGATCTGAGGTACTTGGAGTTGGTGCATTATGGGTAAGGGAGAAGCTAGAGAGTTTTTAGTGGCCACGAGCTTTAGCAATGGCCGAGTCAGATCCGAGGGATCAGATCTAAACCAATCAGCTGAGGAAGAATGAAAATAGACAACACAGATATAATGTTATGGCGAGTACATAACTTCTTTTTTCACTGATACAAAGTCTTCTTTAGTGCCTGAGTACTTTGTTGTGTTCTTGTAATGGCTCCAGTACATTCTGCATACCAGTGCCATGCTTCTTATTCTGCATATATGTTATTTTAACATTATATTTTATACAAAAAGTATATTTCCATACCTCTTTTTTCACCTGCTCTTTAAGTTCTCTATCATCCTTACAGTCCTTGTAAATTTTATGCTTCAGTAAATGCTGCAAGGTGATTGTGTCCTGAAACTCTGTTACTCGCAGAGACAGATGTTTGTTAATCTTTTTGTTTGCATTCTCTAATATGGCTGTGCATGCTAGTGTGTTTGTGTGTGCCTACATGTGTGTGTGTGTGTGTGTGTGTGTGTGTCTTTTTTGTGATTTAATTCTTTTAGAAGCACTTTATATGAGAATAAATGCACATTAATATTTACCCTGTCCACTTTACCCTACTTAAAGGCTGCTTCATGGTCTTACCTTATTCTGCAATGTTGTTTGTTTTTTCTGTAGTCTTCTATGTCACACTTGCTTTGTCTGTCTTTGCTTTACTTCTATAATAACCAAGTTCATGCTACAGTTAAGTGAACTGAATACTGAGAACATCATAGAGGTATTCCTTTCCTAGCAGTTTTTGTTCTAGTTCTATAATTGATGTATTTCCTATAGCTACCAAGGGAGGATTAGAATTCGCTCAGTTTTGTAAAAGTTCTACCATCCAAAGTGTTTTAAGAGATTCAAATTAATTTCACAGTTCTCCTGAAGTCCTTTATTTAAGTTAGATTTATTACTGCTAAATTGGCAGAGACTAGACTGTTCTAACTCACCTTGTCTTCTGAGCCAAGGGCATTAAAAATATTTAAAGAATGCAGCCAAGTTAGAAATAAGCTGATTCTGCCTTCAGATCTCTCAGCTATTAATGTGTTTAATACCCTGTCATGTCTGTCTATTATAAATAAGACTAATGAACAACAGTGCTGGCAGTGGGGGATATGTTACATAACTGCTTCAGTTGTACAAGTTGCAGGTTATAAGCTTATCTTTTTACTCTGCAAGTTAGCCTGCAATGACTCTCACTTTCACTGTACTCAATAATACAATAATATTCTGGACATGTCCCCTGATTTTCTAAGAAGACTTAATGAGTCAGAAAATGACTGAAATTCTACATCTGGAATATGGGTAGGGCTTCTGGCTAGTTCACGAGGAAAATGAAAATCAGAATAAATATTTTACAAAGACACCCAGTTGTATTCATATACAAGTATTACTAGATTTCTGAAGATATGGAATCAAATTCTGTTAAAGTTTCCTTATATTTTTAACTAGTTAAATTCCAAATCACAGTACTAGACATAGTGCAAGTAACATACTTTTGCTCTCTTTCTAACTGTTCTCTATTACCTATTTTGACAAATAAATCCAAATTGCTGCTGCATCACTATATAGTTCTGGAAGCTCAGTAAAATGGTAGTTATACTGCATTTTATAATGCTGGTGACAACCAGTATGAATACAAGTTAAACATACTTGCTTGATCAGGCTAATGTTTGCTGTAATGGCTATGAAAGTAAAACACTAACTAGTCTTCTTGTATTGCTGAGAAGCAACTATTTGACCTTGCAAATCAATTATAATACATGAGAGACACAACTACCTGACCTTGCTTCAACGAAGTGAAACCCTTTTTTTCTCTTCAGTATGGAATTCTGAAGTTATTCTTCCACATTCCAACCTGTAACCTAGTCATCTACCCAGATCATACCTCTCAGCTGTCCAGAATTTTGCAGAACCTGTGTGATTTTGCTATATATTTTTGCCAGATCCTTTGTAAAATTTTAGATTTTCTGGAAGACAGGTGAATATTTTGGTTTGTCTGTAATGCTAGATATTAGCGTTTCATTCTTCCTGTTGCCCAGAAAATGCATGTTAATGCAAAAAATCTATTCAATTATGTTTTTAAATTAATTTGAGTAACACTTAAACATTCTCCTGGATTTAATAAACCTTGCATGTTAATGATGCGTGGCTCGGACCACTGTTGCTGGCTGCTAAACCTGTAATAAGAATCCAGATCGTACCTCCTAATCTTTTAGTGCAAGAAAAGTGGACAAAGACTAGAATAATGGGGGGATAAAGGCCCAAAAATAGGGACAGATTTACCATATTGGTCTTATAAACAGAGAAAGTAGGAAACATAATAGGATTTGAGTTAGCATACATTTTCTGAAGGATATGAAGTATAAAACTGAAATGTATGTCATTATGTATTGACTTCAGTCTACAGTGATTTTTTCAGAAAAACCATACATTTTACAAGGAATAGCTCAAAAATATGATGCAAACATCTGGACATTCTGTAAAATTCTGGACAGTTGGGAGGTATGATGCGGATAGCATTTCCGTGTAAGGTTGCTGGCCGCTAAAGCAGATTGTAGGACAGCATGGCAATTGCTTTTCCCTTGAGTTTTCTTAATTAAAATTTGTTTGGGGCATTGCCATAGATTGTTTTTCATTTCAACTTTTTTTTTTTTTTTTTTTTTTTTTTTTTAGGCCAGTGTTTGCAAGGTGCGCTGCTTAGCACAAATGTCTTTAGTTCTGCTGATCTGGTTTGCACAAAGTGCAGCAGTGCACAAACTGGAAGAATGGACCACCCAGCCAGGACTCAGACAGTCACAAATATAACCTGGACGCATTCAATTAATACTATTGGCCATCACACAAACACTAAGCAACGTTGTGTTGCAATTAACAGTGAGAACTTTATAATGAATACTAAGATAGGGCATATCATGCAACTAATCCTATGGCAGCAGGTGTTAAGTGTAGGTACGGAGTGCAGATGGTCCGGGGTTCTAATACAGGGTGTGCAAATTGTGTTACTGTTGTGAAATTGCAGATTACAGAAATGAAGTGCAACATACACAACCTTTTTCTCAACCTTCGTGTGGCAATAGCTTTAAGTGTAGGAGAACCATAGACATGGTCCTTTTGACTAGCACATTTACACAAGTACCTGTTTAGAAAATAATATTGAAATTACAGTGCTTGCACTGTTCTGTATCACTTAACATCGCACAAACATGGTGCCCACTGGTGTGCACCTTTGTTTACTGTGTTTTCAAGATGGTAAGGGATGCACAACTTTTTCAGATGTTGCAAAACCAAAATGTATGCACTCTCAGTAAGTATGAGACATGCACTAGGTTGGAAAACATCAGGATACAAAATGCAATTGTGGGAAATGCTCATTTTACATTGAGCTTGAGCTATGGTAGACATGTCTGGTGTTTCTGGTGAGGGAGTGTGGTTCCGAGTGCAGAGGTGTGGTGTTCAGGTGTCCAAAGTCTTTATTGGACTCCTAGTTAAGGACCATGGGCCCTGATTGCTGCACCAGGACTATTCAGGCTCAGAATACAAGTCGGAAGCCTGGAATAGTATTGCTAGGGCATTAACCAGTGCTACAGGTATTCCCGCACTGATGAACAATGCAGACATCATTTTGATGACCTCCAGAGGAAGAAGTGTGATACCTTTGACCATTGGCTGAGGGACTTTATTATGGGGGACATCCCACAGATGTGTACGTATCAATTACCAGTGGCACAATTGTCCTCCTGCAAACTGTAATCAGTATAATTGGAACACGTATATGTGAAATGCATGCACACATCAAGAATTGCTGCCTGAAATCTGTACTATAGTGTATCTCTGTTATGAACTAGGTAGTCTTAACAGTAATGAAAGGATTTGTTAGGAGTGTGTCATGTTAAAGTAAAGGAAACAGAATAGAGTCAAATAATTGTATCAATGCTTTGTATGTCACATGTGAAGTTAGTAATGTTCTCCATTTTTTTTCTCACCCCCAGCCCTTATCTTTTTTTTTTTTTTTTTTGGTTTTGTTTTCCCACAGCACAGGGGAGGTAGGCCTGTCCCACAGGATGCTCCTGCTCCCACTCCACCAGCTAAAGTTCTGGTGCCCAGCACATCTTGTGTGCAACCTGGCAGCACCCCCTCTGCAGCCCTTGCACTACCTGGACCCTCAAGTAATTTTGACCTAGAGGATAGGCCTGTGGCTCTGTCTGGGTGCAGTGGTGGAGGTGGTGACTTTATCACTCGAGAAGAACTACCAGAGATGGTGAGTAGGATTATGCGCTGCACTGTGGGTGCATGCCTATGCTGGATGGAGCACTTAGTCTCCTTCCTGATTCAAAATACCCATAGGAGATGCTGATGTCGGGCACTGCAACCAGCAGCGCAATGAGGTGACAGTGATGACAGTCCACTGGGTGAGGATTTGATTCTCACTGTCACCCAGCTTGACGTCCATGGGACCTCGATTTCCTCACCCTCTCCCCAAGCATGGTGTTCACCCACCTGTTGTCTCCTTTACCATTCTTGTCTCTTGTCTTGTTTGTCTTGTCTGTCTGCAATTGCTTCCTCACCTACCCAACTTACCTCACTCAGACATTCCTACCTCCCTTCCCCAACATTACCCCCCCCTCTCTCCTTCCCCCCCAAAAATGGGCACTTGTCCAAGAAAAAAAAAATCTTGCCTTCCCATACTTAGCTCTCCATTTCACATACATGTCTTGTGACGCACTTGATTTGGTCTGATTGGATATACAACATGATTCTGTTGTGGTAACCCCCCGTTTCTGGAGGTGACAGTCCAAATTCAGCTAATATTTGCATATATGATCATGTTTTATTGTTGAAGAAATGGATAACTGTGGTTCTTTCCTACATCTCTCCTGCACATTCCTGCCCTCCTTTCATTTTGTTTTTCCCCTTACTTGCTCCCCATTTCACCACTTTCCTGTCTTCCCCATTTATTTTCTTTAAAGATTTATTGTACAATGGTGCACATTGTGCACCAGCTTGAAGCAGTGTCGAATGGCAGCAATACAAGTAAATGTATTTAAAAGTAACATACACACTTGTAATATTACTGCTTACACCTGTAGTCAAACCCAGTAACGTGTGCCTCCAACAACAATGCATTAACACATCCTGCCACAGAGTTGGTCAGTTAGGTAGCAGATGTATTTTATACAATCAATAGTAACTGACACAGTTTAGCAAGAATTTCCCTTTGTACTCCCCCGTGCTTCCTCCCCAGATGTGTTGGGCCTTGGTGCTGTAGCCTGTGGAATGGGAGCAGGTGGATCCTGTGGGACAGACCTACCCTGCTGTGCTGTGGGAAAATACAAAAAATAAAAAATTAATAAAAAAAAAGATAGAGAAGATAAGGGTTGGGGTGACAGAAAAACAATGGGGAATATTAACAACTTCATGTATGATATTGCCTTGATACAGTTATTTAAATTTATTATGTTACCTTTGCTTTTAAGACCACCAACTCCTAATAAATACCTTTTTTTTACTGTTTAGACTACCCATCTCATAACAGATGCACACTATACTACAGATTGCGACAAGCAATCCTTGATGTATGCATATATTGCACATATGAGTGTTCCAGTTATACTGATTACAGATTACAGCAGGCCATTTGTGCCACTGCTTTAGAGCTCTGACATTACTTTGCAATATCAATGAAAACTTAACAGTATTGTATATTTGTAAGTGTGGCTTTTGAACCCACAACCTCTGACTACTCTGTCATACTAAACTGTTGTTTTGGCCACCAGACTAATGCATGTGTACTTTCCTGTTACAGTTGAGAGATGAATGCTCAATCTAATACAGCTGTATAATAAATCAATAAAGATGTCTTTACTTTTAATAATAAAATAAAAGTACTGTTTGGATGCATACATACCACATGTTTCTCGCATCTGTGCCAGTCTAGCTGCATGGGTTCAATCATTCAGTTCTTGGTCTGTGACGGCTGCAAAAATAAAACAGAGCAGAGCAGAATACCATTATGAATACCAATCCTGATTCTAGATAGCTTTTGACTCTTACAAATAGTATCTGTAAATGATACTTACACATCTGTGGGGTGCCCCCAGTCCTACATTCCTTGATCCAAAGCTCAAGCGTATTCCTCTTCCTCATACAGAGGTCTCTTTAAGGATTCCCAAGTTGTTCACTAGTGTGAGGGATACCAGTAGCACTGGTTAAAGCCTGGGCAAGTCTATTCCATGCCTCTGACTTCTAATCCAAGACATGATAGTTCTTCTGCAAAAGCCTGAACCCATGTTCATTCACTAGAAGTCCAGTAAGCAATTTGGACTCCTGGACACCCCATCCTGGACAGAATCTCAAAAACCTCTCCACGAACACCTGCCATGCCTACCACAGATCAAAACTAATGAAGAATGATGTTTTCCTGCCAATTGCAAGTATTGTGCGTACTGAGAGTGCGCATTTTTTGGTTTTGCAACATTTGAAAGTGTTGAGCATCGCTTACCATCGCACAAACATGGTGTTTGAGGGTGTGTACTACCAGACAACATGGTTGCATGATGGTCAACAGTCTTAACTGAATGCACCTGGTTTATGTTTGTGGTTGTCTGGGTCCTGTTTGCTACCTGGTGGGCCATTCAACCAATTTGTGTACTACTGTTCTGTGCACAAAGAAAATGAGAATAGACAGACATGTTTGTCTGTTTGACATGTTTGGCCCCCTGAAAAAAGTAAATAAAAAAATTGAAAAAATGAGAAAGAGTTGAAATGAGGAAAATCAATCTATGACATTCACAGCAGAAAATGTTAGTACATAAGAGATATGTCTACATAGGTCTGGATCCCAACTCTCACTCCAATGCACCTTCAGAAAACAGGATGGGTGCCTTATCCACCTTTGCAGACAAATAGCTTTGTAGCAAAGAAATTATGTAATTCCTCACACAACCAAGTGCAACTGAATGTACACTGATATCAAGGCATAATCTGTTATTTGTAAATTTATTATATTTAATGTATTTGGATGTAGCGCTTTTAGTGATCACACAACCTGTTACGATACTTTTTGCAAATATACAGCTCTGTCTTACCTTTCTGTGTCTCTTGGTCATTCTTCAATTATCTCACCAGTACTTGGAGACATGCTCTGTGTATGTGTGTGTGTGTGTGTGTGTGTGTGTGTGTGTGTGTGTGTGTGTGTGTGTGTGTGTATAAGCCCATCTATACCATTTACCTTAAAAAGTGTCAGGATATTAATTGGGAATACTATAATATGCAGTTGCCATCAAATGAAGGGGAGGTTGGATGGCCTAAAAAGACTGATCTTTTGGTGGGGTGTGGGGGACAAAGGTGAGTTCCTGTTATGGCATATGCAAGGGTAAACGGTTCTTTCAAGGAGGGGTGGACCCATGCTGAGCTACTATTATAGCAGAAACAAGGATATGTTGCTCTCATTTCTCTCCTTGATGTCCTTCAAGAATGCAACTGCAGTCATAACATGTGGGTTGTCCTGCCTCAGGCAGCCCTCGGTCGGCCGGATTCCAAAGTCTGGGTCCGACGTCGGCTGATGTCGCATTTCTCTCCGACGTCAGAGCGGCAGGAGTACATAAGCATCAGCCGACGCCATTTTCTTCAGTCTTTCTTGCCGCAGTGCCCGAAGCAGAAGCAGTTCGCAAGTGCCGGTCGGTCAGCTCCTGTATTCTACGATACTGAAGTAATCGAAAAAGCTAAGTACCTCATTGGGGACCTTTTCTTGCCTCAGCCGATGTCAGAAATTACTGAAAAAGTTAACAATTGTCTTTTTTGTGGTAAACAAATGCCTCATAAGGATTTCCACTCTTACTGCCTCCCTTGCCTGGGCCCAGACCACAACGTCTCGGCCTGTGTAACCTGTGCTCGCTTCAACAAGCGTACTCTCAGGCGCCGGGTGGAGTTCGCTGAAGATTTTTTCGGCGATAAATTTGCCTACACCATGCCGTCGGATCTTCCGACATCGCAAACACCCAAAAAGCGAAAAGACCGGGACCGACATCTTTGGCCCGCGTCTACCCCCGACTCCACGCCAAAACCTAGCGCGAGTGCTCCGGTTCCCTCTGAGACGGTCTCTCCACCACTCCGAACCGAAGACACCGCATTACCGACGACTCCGATTCCAGACATTACTCCGACGCCAGTTATAGACTTTCCTCCGGATACCGAAACCGAGGAAATGCCCGAGACCATTGCTGTAGACAAGGTCACTCCTGCACGTGGAGCTGCCAGGCCTCCTATGGCCATGTCTATTAAGGCCTACACTAGGGCTAAGGCAGCCAGCAAAACAAAGCATATTACTTCTAAATCCCTACCTCAGCCGACTCCGGAGACACAAATTATGTCCATGGCTGCTGATTTAATTTCCATGATTAGAGGTTCACAGGCCCATCCTGAGAGAGCATCCCAGCCTCCTCCTGAAAAAAGGCCCCGGGTTGAACCCTCTGACCCTACTCCTTCAGATGAAGACTCTGAGGGCTCTGTCCACTCTGATAGCCAGGAAGAGCTCTTCCAGACTTATGAGGACTCGGATGCAGAAGATTCCATCCCTTCGGCCTCCCCTCCTGAGGATATTTCTTTTGGGGAAGTTCTGCACACCATGAGGGAACATTTCAAGTGGCAGGGTCAGGAATATTCTGATTCTAGGAAACGCCTTAGGACTTTCCTTAAGAAGCCTCAGCACAGGCCCTTAGCTATTCCTCCTGTACTTGATGTTCTGGATGATTTGTATTCTGACTCTAGTGCTACCCCTGATTTTCTTCCTTCTGCTCCAGCCAAGCCAGACAGGTATTACAGGGTCCCAGAAACTCATTCCCATTTATTCAGGGCCCATTCTGCTGATTTGGAAACTATTTCACAGGGGCCTAAAGGAGTTTCAGCCTCCACCTCAAAAAATCCCTTGCCCTCCAACAGGGAGGCAAGGTCTTTAGAGAGATGGGGCAAAAAGGTTTACACATCCACTACCTTATCTATGAGAGCTTTAAATTGCCTTTTTCATATGTTACAATATCAGGATTATCTCTTAGAAGATTTACAAAAAACATTAGCTTCTCCTGATCCTTTAGACAGGAAGACTTTGCAGGAAGCTGTACATAACACTCAGCAAGTAAGCAATCACTTCCTGCAGTGTGGATATGATGCACTGGAAGCTTCATGTAGGGCAGCTATGACAGGGGCAGTGATTCGTAGACATGCTTGGTTAAAAGATCAACCTCTACCAGATCATGTAAAAGCAAAACTGGATGCACCTTTGGAAAAGAACAAGCTTTTTGGTGCAAATGCTAAAGATGTGTTAAAGACCATCGAAGAAAAAGCAAAATCAGTTCAGACTGTGAAAGATTTCCTCCAGGTTCAACCCCCCAGATTCAGTAGGAATTTGCCTTCAAAAAACTGGTCCTTTCCTAATCCAGAAAAGTTTCAAAGGGGTAAGAACAGACATGGCCGAGGAAGAGGCCAATACAGAGGCCCTTACAGGGGACGACAATGGCAGCCAGGAAACCAAAGAAGTGACGAGGGTTTCACCTGCCCAACAACCACAAACTCAATGACTTTCCTCTACTACCGCCTACCAGGGAACAACTAGAAGCTCCCTTGGGAAATTATCTCTGTTTGCAGAAAACTGGCACAGACTGACAAAGGACAAATGGATTTTGGACATTATAGACCGAGGGTACAGGTTTCATTTTCATACCTTACCAAGAAAACAAGGCATGCCAAACCTACCACAAAATCAAAGGGCAGAGGCTATCAAGCAAATCACTCTGCTGACTCGAATGAAAGCAATAGAAAGAGTTCCACAACAAGAACAAGAACAGGGTTTTACTCAAGACTGTTCCTTGTTCCAAGAAAAGAATCTCAATGGAGACCAGTACTGGACTTGTCCGCATTAAACACCTTTCTCATAGTACCAAAGTTCAAAATGCTGACTCTACAGCAACTTCTTCCCATGCTGGGCAAGGAGTCGTGGCTGATTACTCTGGACCTCAAGGAGGCATACCTGCATGTCCCTATCAGACACAGCTGCAGAAGATACCTCAGATTTCTTGCAGGGCCAGAGCATTATCAATTCTCAGCATTGCCATTTGGCTTGTCTACTGCGCCCAGAGTATTTACAAAATGCCTGGCTTCAGTAATTGCTCATTGCAGGCTCCAGGGTATACAAATTTACCCATACCTGGACGACTGCCTCATACAAGCGGACGACAAATTGATGTTGACAAAAAACCTGGATTATGTCATACGATTACTTCAAGCTCTGGGATACACAGTCAACTTCCAAAAGTCAAGACTGCAGCCATCCCAGCAAATAATCTTCTTAGGAGTCAAACTAGACACAGCCTCTCAGATGGCTTACCTGACAGAAGACAAGCAAGAGAAGTTAACTCATTACTTCAAAGGTTTAGCAAAACTCACCCAGATGACTGCAAGGAGATTCCTACAGGCCCTGGGTTACATGGCATCCTGCATTCTACTGGTTCCATTAGAAAAACTACACATGAGAAAGCTTCAGTGGTACCTAAAAAGCATTTGGTCTCAACACAGCAACAACTTGGAGACAATCATACCACTCATTCCATGCCTACAAAAGGAATTCCTATGGTGGGCCTCGGTGAGCCAGAAAAACACAGGTATGTCATTCAAAAAACCACAGATAACACAGACCATGACTACAGACGCCTCAGACCTTGGATGGGGGGCGCACATGGAAGGCAGGTGTATACAAGGGCAATGGTCTCCAAAGGAAACACATCTGCATATAAACCAAAAGGAAATGCTGGCAGTAATGCACGCCATCGAGGCTTTTCAACACCAACTCCAGCAAGGCCATTTAATGATACGGACAGACAACACCACTGTGATGTGGTACATAAACAAGCAGGAGGGCACCCACTCTTACCCCCTTTGCAGACTGACAATGCAGCTTTGGGAGAAATCACTGAGCCTAAATATCCAGTTACAATCCCAGTTTGTTCCAGGAAAAGACAATGTGTTGGCAGACAGCCTAAGCAGGAATTTCACAGATCCACACGAGTGGAGGTTACATCCGAAGGCCTTCAGACAACTCACTTCGACATTGGGCAAGCCAGAAGTGGACCTATTTGCCTCTCACCTCAACCATCTTCTACCAAAATTTTGCACAAGGACATACCATCCAAAAGCTTGGAAAATAGATGCCCTCTCATTCAACTGGAACTCCCTAGCAATCTATGCATTCCCACCTCTGCCACTGATGACCTCAGTATTACTAAAGATCAAAGCAGAGAAGCCCAAGGGGATCATAATAGCTCCGGATTGGCCAAGACAACACTGGTACCCACTACTACGGAGCATATGTCACACCAGGAGGTGGGCCCTCCCTCAGTGGCCTCTACTTTTGACTCAACACAATTTCGAAACACTGCATCCAAACCTTCAGACACTGCAGCTAACAGCTTGGGAGATCCCATAAATAACTTCAGCTTATCTCTCTCTAAGGAAGTTCAGCGGATACTAACAGAGGCTCGAAGACCATCCACCAGAAAGGTTTACTTAGCAAAGTGGAAAAGATACAGCAATTGGAATACCAGCAAGGGACATGATGCTTCATTGCTGAACATCCCACTTATCTTGGAATATCTGGCAGATATGTTAATGAACGGCCTCTCATATTCTTCCATAAAGATACATGCATCTGCTATTTCAGCTAGATACAACACTGATCCTCCTGTTTTCTCTCACCCCTTACTAAGACAATTCCTCAGGGAATCAAGAACATTAAGCCACCAAGAAAGGCCCCAGTGCCAGCCTGGGACCTCAATTTTGTCTTAGAAAAACTGACTCTACCTCCTTTTGAGCCAGCAGCTTCAGTTGACTTGCAATTTCTCTCATGGAAGACAGCTTTCCTGTTGGCAATTACCTCAGCAAGAAGGGTTTGAGCTACAGGCCCTAATGGCAATACCACCCTTTATTATTTTCACAGAGACAGGGTTTCATTAAGGACCAACCCTACCTTTATGCCAAAGGTGGTATCTAGGGTTTCTCTAAATCAAGCCATTCATCTGCCTGCTTTCTTCCCCAATCCTGAGAATAAGGGGGAAAGACTTTTGCATACCTTGGGCATTCACAGACAACTTCGATACTACCTGGACAGAACCAAGACCAGTAGGAAGTCTGAACAACTTTTTGTAGCTTACGCCCCTGCAGTCCAAGGAAAAGCAATTTCAAAACAGACTATTTCTAAATGGATTGGACATTGCATCAGATTCTGTTATTCCTTTCATGGAAAGACTGTTCCAGCCAATGTCAGACCACATTCCACCAGAGCTACAGCCACCTCTACAGCATTTTTAAGAGGGGTGCCTACCAAGGACATTCTAGAAGCTGCTACATGGAGCTCCGTGCATACATTCTCCAAACACTACAATCTCCCTCTATATTCCAGATCCAGAGCAGGCTTTGCTTCGGCAGTCCTGCAGGGTTTGATTGCCACACCATCTCTTTCCTAGTGCATACCTCCTCCCCCAGCTAAGCTATGGTATTCTACCCACATGTTATGACTGCAGTTGCATTCTTGAAGGACATAGTACAGTTTTGTACCTACCATAAATGTAGATGTCCGATAGACATGCAACTGCAGTCAGATTTTCCCTCCCTCCATACCCCCTCTATGCCTAGGGTCCACTCCTATCCCTGTTACTCTTAGCTGGGGATATCTGTTATGGTGTATTTGTTTTATTGCTCTTTTACTTGTTTGGAATCCTGTTTTTGTCTTCCAATTTGATTACAGCCTTCCTTGGAGGGCACCTGGCATCTGGGGCAAGAAACACTGAAGAAAATGGCGTCGGCTGATGCTTATGTACTCCTGCCGCTCTGACGTCGGAGAGAAATGCGACATCAGCTGACGTCGGACCCAGACTTTGGAATCCGGCCGACCGAGGGCTGCCTGAGGCAGGACAACCCACATGTTATGACTGCAGTTGCATGTCTATCGGACATCTACATTTATGGTAGGTACAAAACTGTACTTTTTGCATCCTGCCTGTTTATCTTGAGGGTTGTGAAGTCAGAAACTGCAGTGTGTCTCATTACTTTCTAGCTTCTCTTTGTTATGATTTGCTGTTACAAATGTATGGTGCTAAACTGAGGGTATGCAGTGATCATCAGTACTTTGGAGAGGTATCAATGTCTGAATCTTTGATGCCTGAAGCCTACTACTTGCTAATAGACACATACAAATCAAATAACTCTCTGCTGTCACGTTAAATTAATTTCTGTAAAAATTTCCCACCTTTTACTTGCTTACTGTACTAAGTAATGAAATACAAGGACATGCCTTAATATTATTATACAATACAGTACATGTACAGGACTTACCTTGTAAATGCAGCAGTTGCTGCAGTTTTAGTTCAGGGCTGACTGGGATGCAAGCAGCACACAGCTAATACATGGGGATGTAAAGGCTCTGGCTGTGAGATGAGGCTGGCAGAGGTTACAGAGTTATTGCATTGTGACCCTGTCCACCCTGTAGCACTCTACAATGCCCATGTTGCATATGTTGTGATAATTTAAATGCAGCCCAAAAACTCTTCATCTTGGCCTAGGCCTATTGGGAGCAGCAGCAGCAGCATTGCCTGCAATCTGTAGCCCATACAAATGGAGTTAAGCAGCAGTAGCAGCTCCTAACATTCTGTCTGTGTAGACTTTGTGTCTGTATTCTAATACTTTTGAAATCCACAGGAAAAAAAACAGCATGGAGTCTACATATTTGCTTTATAACTTGTTGAATAGCTCCACCAGATTGGTTGATTAGCATGCAGTTCAGCTGCTTATGTTGTAATTAGCATCTCTGAAACACAGGCTAAAACAGGTGCAATCCATTAATAATCTACTCCATTATAAAAAGGCAAATGTGTAGTTAGCCAAACTGATGGTGAGGACACTTGTTACATGTATGCAGGACTTTGCAAAAGCAAATTTGCACCAAAGATATTTTTGCAGAGGAGTATTGAACTCTAGGAGGTATGCTCCCATTTTGTTACTTACATAATGCATATGCTGGAATATATAATGCTTAGCAAAGGCTTTTACACTTTTATCTGTATGTATTAGTTAGAAGTGTACTGATGGCACGGCCATGTTTGTTAAGCCATTTCAGAGGTACACAAGACAGACAATACAGGAAAGTAGAAAGCTGTGTGATACATATGTACACGTTTCAGGGTCAGGTCCTTTGAAAGCATTTCAATTATGTTTTATTAGCAAAATGGCTCATATGCCTGTTCTTTTTTTTTGGGGGGGGGGGGCAAAAAAGTTACTGTTGTGTCACAAACTAGAATGGACTGTTCTTTTGGGGGGAAGCACAGTTTGCTGTTGCTACTCTCCTTGTTTTGCATCCTATCTGTTAGTATTTCATATCTGTAGACTGTTTTATGTTTTTCCGGTGGGTACTACTGACTGTCTACCTTTACTGTTTTATCTAAAAACAGTTACTGTGTAGTTATATGATACTTATGTGTATTTTCATTCTGTTGTCTTTTGGGACACAAACAATGTCAGTGAGGTAGAGACCCCCATTCAGTGAAGTGGAAAATAGTATCATTGTTGACACTCTCTGTTTGGCCCAAAATGCAACAAAGGCTACAAGTATGGCAACAGATTGTTGCCAACACCAATTATGTGGGTGGCCATAGCCGGACATATGAACGGGTGCACCACAGTGCCACTGACATGATTACCTCTGCATGGAGGCAAGCAGCTGCTGTCGTCCCAGACCAAAGGATAACTAGGGGAGGGCCTGCTACAGAACTACCTCTTACCCCCAATGAACAGTTCCTGGTGAATATCTTCCAACATGAGAGCTCACAGCAGAGTGGACCACAGCATGTCCTTGACGTTGGCTCCACTCCTCCTGGGTCCCAGGAGGAGCTTCCAGGTAGGCTTTGATATATGACCAGTTGAATATTGTTGTATAGTAAAACAACTGAAATAAAAGTTACTTCTGTGTCACATGTATTTTTTTTTTTTGGGGGGGGGGGTTGAAGATTGCTACAATGATAAGCTCAGTTTGGAGTTGTCAGCCACATTCTTGTTGAAAGTACAGATAAAGTAGATATAGAGGAATACATGTATTACCCCCTGTGTTACTGTTAAATGTGATGATGTTGCTGTTACCTCTTAACTTATTTCAGGACCGTCAGGAATCCAGCAACATATGCCTCCTGCAGATGGTAAGCCAAATAAATATATGTCAGTACTGCAGAGCGATTTAAATAAATATCATAATGTGTCATCTTAGGCCTCTTGTGTGTATTGCTTTACTGTCTGTAATAGTGGCAGCACTGTTAGTTCTTTAGCATATATTGCACCATAGTAGTGCAGGTATTAATGTATGCTTGTGTTTCTCCCTTTTTATCACAGGTGATCATGTCTGTCAGAGTGTAGGCCCTGTGCCACCTGATGTCAGTGCCTCATCAGACCCTGATGAGGATGGTGGCAAAACTGCAGCACAGACGGGGGGAGGGGGGTGAGAGGTTCAATCTGTCACAGAGCTTGACATTCAGCCACCACTTCATTTTCCTTGGACACAGTCAGTAGGCCTCCGCCTATCCAGTCGACTAACCCCACAGATATTGGACAGGTGGAGGGTGAGGATATATTGATCAGAGAAGTGTAGCTACTGTGGCTTCAGTGCCTGTTAACTCTGTCTGTAGCCAAAGTGTGGGCAAGGTGCCACACAGGAGGGTTGATGGCAGACTGCTGTCCCTCCTCCAGTTGATGCAGGTGTCTCTTCCTGTGTCAGTCAATGTATGTTTAGGGCCATCATGGAGGCACAGGGATGTTCAGAAAGGTGCTTCAGACAAATGCTCAGGGTTGTAGATGTGGCATAGGCTGACATGTGTGATTGCCTCCACCATGTTGCCGATTCACTGGATCAGATGAATGATACATTGAAACGAGGGGTATCAGTGATGGACTGATGAGTGTCTGTCATGGAACGAGCAGCGTCTGTGATTGAATGTCTCCTGGGAGGGGAATGGCATCCTCGTGGGTGTATAGCCAACCTGGCCATGCCCGATCACCCTCCTGTAATGTCAGTACTTCCACTGGTTCGTCGGTGAGTGTGCTGTCCACACTCAGATGTGGAAGGCCATTGGGTCATGATAATGGGTGTTCCCATGAAGGGAGCACACCAAGCGAACTTCAGTCATATTCAGGTAGCAGGCCTGCATCTGAACTTGGGTATGGAGGTGCCAGTGCAACTGCTGGCAGAGCCAGTTCTCATGGTTGGGGGCAACAACAATGAACTGCCAACTCTACCATGCACAGCTCACACCTGTCCAGCATACCAAAACGTAGAACTAACACTGAGTTTGGATGTGTTCATGCAGACTCTCATGCACCACTTTCACAGTGAGGACCTCTTCAGACACACACAACAGTTACATGGTTCAGCCTGCCTGCTTCCCTTTCTTACTCACTCACACACACACTCACTCACCGACCTTTTGGGGTAACCTGGTCCTCCTGCCCCCCCCCCCCCACAACACCCTGTGCAAGTGATGATAACTGTGCCATATCCCTGTTTTCTCCATTTTGGATTCAGGGATACAAAAGCTTTGTGCCTGATGCACAGAATGCATAGCTATGTTAGTGCCTAGTATATCTGCATTTGTGTTGTTGGACTGATAATTTTACCTATCATTTATATTTGCCTTTCCAAGTTATACAGTGGATAGCATCAGTATGTCAGTACTTTCTAGTGTATTCTCTTGTAAGGGTTGTGAAGTCAGGAACTGCAATGTGTCTCATCACTTTCTAACTTTTCTCTTTAATGATTTTCCAGTACATACGTATGGTGCACATCATAAGACACACCATCACATCCAGATCTCAGAATTGTATGACAGCACTCTAGTCAAACTCATCAGAACAGTAATACAGTATTATGCTCTGTGTTGCATGAACCTCACCCGACACATGCAGCAGCTGGATGGACCACAGGGCTTTCTCATGAACATAACACAGGGCCTACTAACTATGCCATGATATATGTGGATTGATTATAAGACATGTCACTGTAATCTGTCTGCTATGGGATTAAATTGTAACTGTTATTCTAAGTCTCTTAGTTTTGGTTTAAGCACTTGGTATTCAGGCCAGTTGTTTTACATTAAGAAGGTTTGTAGTCTAAACCCTTGTGGCAGGAGAGTATAGCCTACCCCCTTCTAAGCTGGGAATTACTGGTTGAAGGCTTATTGTGCCTGTTATTCTAAGTGTCCTTGTTTCTGGTTCAAGCACTTGGGCTCCAGACCAGTTAGTTTACTTTAGGAAGGCTTGTGGTCTAGTTCTTTTTGGAGTATTCTACTGAACTGCTGCTTTATTTAAACTTTTTTTTTTTTTTTTTGCTGTTGTGACTGCGATTTTCTGCACTTTGAATTTCTAGTACTTCTGCATTGTAGAGTATAGGGTAGATACAGGCTTGCTGAATCTAGACTGTTTGGTATCATTTGAGCACTAAAACTAGCCATCTTCCATTAAGAAGGGCCCCCTGCACCCTTATGGCAGAAATATACAACCAAAGACCCATCTGATTTGAGGGTTGCTGGAGTAAGGCTCAGTCTTGGGCTTTCCCTTTGGTTACATTTTATCATTTAACTTCATTTGTATTTAAACATAGTGTTTGGTCTCAGTTTACTGGAGCCTCTCAGAGTTCCCTGTGAGCAACTCAGTTGTGCATTGTGAAGCATTGACACAAATTTCTTCCCCTAGTCCTCCATAGAATAGCCACTTTTTGTTAGTTTTACAGCAAAACCTGGTCCATCTAGCCCACTCTGCACTAGTTACTACAGTATATACCTGCGTAATAGACAGTTTCTCACCATTTCTCCAGCCAGCCTGATTGACATAGACATCATGAGGCATCAGCAATTGCCTCATGTATACTTGCAACCAGTTACTACTAAAACAAACAAATACAACACGTGAGAGCTGTATCTATACTATACATTTGGAATCAATTCTCTCACATAATAAACCAGATATCAAACTGGTTGTCAGTGTACACACACACACACTTCACCTATTGCACATAAGCTGACAACACAGAAGCCTACATATGCAGTGGTACTCGCTAGAAGCCTAACTAAAGATCAGAGACCTCCCAAGTGCAAACCTATTGCACACACCGCAGACCCAACAGAATCCACTACACATAATAATACACACAACAATGCCTCGGCCAATAAGCCCCTAAGGCAAAACACTTCAAAACCAAATGTCTTGGTCATAGAAGGCTCCATAGTGGGACACACAGATGTCCCCCTCAACAGGCTGGGCAAGGAGAAAGTCATGGTCAGCTTCTTGTCAGGTGCCAGGATCTGTCAGATCATGCATGCACTCAAGTCTTGCAACAGCTGTGGTATAGTCCATGTTGGAGTGAATGACTTGAGATATACCTCACTGGACTATATAAAGAAAGACATGACTGACCTCACAGATTATGTGTTCCAGACAGGTATGTCCCTAGCCATAAGCAGAATTCTACCTTCACCCAGGATGATGCCTCAATATAAACAAAAAAATGATTGTCTTCAACTATTGGCTTAGATTCTGGTATCATTCCAGGGGGATACACTGTCTGTCCACCTGAGAAGATGTGGTCAACAGATCACGCCGCTTTGCCAGAAATGGTCTTCACCTGTCGCCTCTTGGCTTTTGGTTACTGGCAAAGGTACTTGACTTCCCCATAGTTCCTTTTTTAGGCAATGTCATAACAACAAAACTCCCAGACATAAAAAAATCCACTAGAGAGAAACTCAAGGTTATGCTGCTTAATGCTAGGAGTCTAAATCAGAAACTGCACTCACTGGAAGCACTCCTTACCTTAAAAGATGGTGAAGTCTGTGCCATCACAGAGACATGGTTCAAGGCCACAGAGAGCCCCCCCCCCACGGCTATACAAGGCTACAATGCCTTCCACATGTTCAGATCTCAAAATGAGCATGAAAGAACCAAAGGCAGAGGTGTATCCATCTTCATTAAAGACAAATACACACAACAGTACAACTTCTTAGAGCTACTCCCAGTCTAACTAACTGTAGGTAAACCCCCTTCCATATCATTGTTAGCTATGGACCTACTTGAGTCACTCACTATATAGCCAAACACCTTGGTCATGGGTGATTTCAACTATCCTTCCATTGATTAGGAGTCATATATGAGCACATACACACTCGCCCTAAGGTTTCTGAACTTTGTTAATACAAATGCTCTGGAACAGATAGTCTTCACCCCCACAATGGGCTTGAATGTCATAGACTTAGAACTCACTAATACAGGGGGTCTCTGCACTACCCCCTGTGTGTTGCCCTACCTGGTAAGGTCTGATCATAAATCAGTCCTTCCCCCAAACTGTAGCCTCCTAAGCAATGGCATAAATAGTTTCAAATCCCCTGCTACCACAGTCAGCAATGATTGCTATACAGAAGTGTACACAAATGCCCTGTATAAACACCTATACAAATGTATAGACTTGGCTGTACCTGAACGGATCAAAACAAGGTCCTCATAAAAAAGCAAGCCACCCTGGTGAGCATCAAGTATAAACAGGTTATACAAGAAGAGGAAGAAACTAATGTCTGCGAATAAGAGGGAGGTGACTCAGCAGAGGAAGGTCACCCTCCACAGCTTGAAAAAATGAGATATCTTGTAAAGTCCTCTAAAGCCAATTACAGAGCTGAAGTAGCATCCCTAGCTAAGGATAACCACAAAGCATTCTTTAGCTACATCAGAAATCTAAAAGGGAAGACCCAGATCTGTGCTGAACTGGTAGTGAACGGTACAGCTCATACTGACCCTGAGGACATTGCCAACTTGCTAGAAGACAGATTTGGTGCAAACTTCACCCCCCTGTCCCTGCCAGACATACCCCAAAGCATATCTGTCCTCTACCTAGTATCTCCAAAGAGCAGGTCATAATTGCATTCTCCATGGCCAAAAACACATTCTCTATGGGATCAGATAACATACCAGGCTGCCTATTAAATTATCCAAAACAGGATCTAGCAGAACCACTTGACACACTCTTCAGTAGTGGTTTTGTCCCAGCAGAGTGGAAAACAGCAACAGTAATTCTCTTGCACAAAGGGGGGGGGGGTCCATCAACTGACCCTGGGAACTATAGACCCATAAGTCTAACCAGCCATATCTGCAAGGCCATGGAGAGAATCATCATGGACCTTATTAAAGAGATGTGACTTTCATACTCTTGACCCAACCCAATTTGGCTTTGTTAAGGGTAGATCATGCTTATTGAACCTAGTGGACTTCCTTGAGAATGTCACCAAAGCCCTGGATGAAGGCAAAGCAGTACATACAGTCTGTCTTGACTAAGTCTAGGCTTTTGACACAATCCACTACTCAGGCATAATTGAGAAACTCACCCAGCTGGGAATTAACCCACATGTCACTAGATGGGTAGCCAGCTGGCTCACCAACAGAATGCATGCAGTCAAAGTTGGGGATTCCACCTCTACCAGCAGACCAGTTACCAGTGGTGTACCACAAGGATCTGTGCTGAGCCCCTACTGTTTGAAATCTATTTCTCAGAAGCCCAGGCAAAAATAGATGGCTCATGGCTTACCAAGTTCACTGATGACTGCAAACTGGGTGCAATCACTGAGTCTCCTATGATGTTGACATATTACAAAAAGGGCTTACCCAGATAAATGATTGGTGCCAAAGTCACGGACATAAACTAAATGCAAAAAAATATGTTATCATATTTTTCAGCAAAGGAGAAGTCCCTGCAAATTACAGTATTAACAAGTACCCCCTTACATCAAACCCTGTGGTGAGAGATTAGGGAACACAGGTTAATAGCAATGTTAACTTCGATCACCATGAGTCCACAATGGTTAGGAAGGCCTTCAGTGTTGCACATCTCAAAAGTAAGGGCATCACATCCAGAGCTAAGGATGTTATAACTCCACTGTACTCGTCCCTCATAAGACCACTAATAGAGTACAATGTATGTACCTCACCAGACACCTGCAGCAGCTAGAGAGACCTCAGAAGTTTCTCACCAAGAAAATTCAGGGCCTTCAGCACATGAGCTGCATGGACAGACTGAAGGCTCTGTCACTGCACTCTTTATCTTATAGGCTGCTGAGAAGCAACTTGTGCCTGGCCTACAGAACAGTCTTGGACCCTCCCCTAATGGAAATGACCCACATTTGCAAGTCACATGGGAGAAGATTCACTTGCTCTAGGGATCTTAACCTTGCCTGTAACATTAGCAGGACATGCTGGAGAGACATATGACTCCCAGAGATTGACACTCCTCTGGAGCAAACTCCCAGTTCACATAAAACAGAGCTCTTCAATGACCCTATTTAAGTGTAACTTAGACAATTAGATTGTAGACCATAAATTAACCCTGGGTGTTACTTATGTCCCTGTTGGATAACGGCATTTGGTGCTGAACGTAGACTCACACTGCAGATATAGACTGTACACCTTGGTCAATAAGAAGCAAGGATATAACACGGCTAGGCTAATAAAGGCCCTAGGGCCAATAGCCTAGTAACCTGTTATGAACCTGCAAACTGGGTGCAATCATTGAGTCCTTCATCTGAGGCCAGTGTCTGATCATGCCTTGGTGGGATGACTCCACATGCAATAATCTGACATAGCCAATGACATCAGCATTGTCTGTTGAGCATATGGTGATGACAGTGTCCCACATGTGGATGTAAAATGCTCTTTGTAATGTTAAGTAACAGCTCACACACACGCCTAGTTGATTGCAGTGAGAATAAAACCGCTACCTATCTACATATACAGAATACAAAACACAGTACTTTACGCAAGCGTCACAACACAAGTCTGACTTTTACATGGCTGCAGGCCATCTTATAGTGGATGACATCAGCAGGCCATGTGGGAGACAAGAGGTTGGCAGGCCTGCATGAAATGGATGTGTAAGCTTGTGCAAGTATCAAAATACTGGCATGTCATGCCATTGGAGAAGTAAATGTAGGATAGTACATCTACTTTGTTGAGTAGAGACACTCACCAAGTTGACTGCAGTGAGAACAGAACCCTTACCTATCTAAGTGCACAGACTACAGAACACAGTACTCTATGCAAGCGCCATGACATAAGTCTGACTTTTACATGGCTGCAGGTCAACGTATAATGAATGAAATCAGCCCTGCATGTTGGAGAAAAGAATATGAAGTTGCATATTTCAAAACCCCGTGACCCATTTTCTTTGCCATTCCTAAAATTCACAAAGATAGGTATAACCCCCCAGGAAGACCTATCTTTTCAGGGATAGTTCCTATATCCAGAATGTAGGGGTATTTCTTGATTCTTTGTTAAAACAACATCTTATGAGGGTTCCAGCTCATATTAGGAGTAGTCAAGAGTTGTGTGAATGTATTGGTGAACTGGAATGGCAAAGGGATTATTTTTGTATTACAATGGAGAGAAGAATATGAAGTTGCATATTTCAAAACCCCACAACCCATTTTCTTTGCCATTCCTAAAATTCACAAAGATAGGTATAACCCCCCGGGAAGACCTATCTTTTCAGGGATAATTCCTATATCCAGAATGTAGGGGTATTTCTTGATTCTTTGTTAAAACAACATCTTATGAGGGTTCCAGCTCATATTAGGAGTAGTCAAGAGTTGTGTGAATGTATTGGTGAACTGGAATGGCAAAGGGATTATTTTTGGGTTACAGTGGATGTTTCAGCATTTTATACTAATATATCTTTGGGCTGGGATTTAGACGCTGTTGCCAAGGTTTTGGGAGAAGGCCCACGTACTGCGTACATTCTTGACCTACTTGAATTTTGTCTCTCCCATAATTATTTTGTTTTTGATGGAAAGATTTATTTACAAAAGAGGGGTACGGTGATGGGAGCTTCATTTGCCCCTTCATATGCCATCTTATATATGGGAGAGTTTGAAAGACAGTTCATTTATGTGACTGATTATTTTAGGAACAAGTTGGTTATCTATAAGCGGTTTGTAGATGACCTGTATTTTATCTGTAGAGATACCACTGATGAATTTATTGAATTTTTTTGAATGTTTGAATAGCAACCCCCATGGTTTAAAATTTAGTTATCAGATGGAATTTTGTGCTATTAATTTTGGATGTTTTATTTTTTGTGGCTGGGAACCGGAAAGTTAATTTCTGACCTTTTCTTAAACCTACAGACATTAACAATTTTTTACATGCTTCAAACATGCACCCCCCCCCCTCATCTAGAGTCTCTCCCTTTTGGGGAGTTTAGATGAATGTGAATGAATACCTCTGATGAAGATCTTCAGACTCCTTATATGTCAGAGGCTCAGCAGGGTCTTGCTTGTAGAGGGTATCCGAAGGAGGTGTTGAGGAGAGCAAGAGATAAGGTAGAGGGTGGCTTTAAAGAAAGGGGAGTTATTAGGGGTAGGTTTGAATCTGGTCAGGTGAATTTGAATTGTAAGGGGGATGAAGAGAAATTTTTCTATGTTACTAGGTATAGCCCCTTTTCTGAGTCCTTGAAGAAAATAGTTAAGGATTTGTGGCCTGTGATTACTTCAGATGAGTTCTTGGGTAACATATTTCCATATAAGGTCACATTTTCCTTCAGTCAATATAGTAATTTGAAGGAATTACTTAACAGACCAATAAGGGTTGGGCATTCATCTTTAAAAATAGTGAGCTCATTTCCATGTGGTAATTGTGGTGTATGTAATAGGATTCGGAATATTTCAGGGTCCCAGATTAATGGTCGAAAATATGTAGCAAAAAATAAATTCAACTGTAAATCTTGTGGAGTTGTTTACATTCTGGGATGTGGATATAGTGTAACCAAGTGATACATTGAGCAGATGAAAAGAATGGTGAGAACACTGGTATTAGAACATTTGGTTGATGTTAGGAATGGAAAAGGGGAAAGTCCTGTGGCTCAACATTTCTTGTCTGAGCACTTTGGGGATGGGACTTCTTTATTTTATAGCATTTTTGGCACAACCCACAGGGATGATGGGAAGGATTTTCATCTGAAGTTGAATCAATTAGAGACAACATTTATTTTCAATTATGGTACCCTCTCCCCTGGGGGACTAAGTCAAGAAGTACTGCTGAATTTTTGAAAACTGGAATAAAATGTTGAATTTTATGTGGGGTTTGGTGGGAGAAGTTATTATAAGTGAATTGATTTATTTACATGTATTGAATAGGTTAAATGTTAAAAGTGATTTGCAGCAATAATGGATTATTTGTTAATTGTTTAATTAATTAATTAATTAATTAATTAATTAATTAATTAATTAATTAATTAATTAATGTATTGCATTGTTATGGGTATGCAGTATGTTATCCCTTGAAGGTGAAAGGCCGAGGTACAAGGAGAATAATATTTATGCTTTTGGCTTCCCGGTTTGTTTTTTTGATAAAATTTGACTGTATTCTATGAGATACCTACTGCATATACTTACGTGAAAGAATGAATAGTATGTTTCATGGGGTTTACACTTTTAGCTGTCTACATTAGTTATGAGTTCTATCTCCATTTGGGGATGGGGGAGCAAAGCTGCATTTATGTCATGGCACTTAAAAAGGAATTGTTGCTATTGTTTATCTAATTTTCTAGCATCCACTATGTCTGATAATGTCAAAATGTGTGAGGGGTTACATGTTATGGTCAGTTCTGTACAAATCTGCAGACTTTTACTTGGTCTTGTTTCTGTGTAGACTTCTTTCTGTGGCTGTATTCAGAAAACTTTTGAAGAAATGAGCAACATAAGCACAGAGTCTACACAGTTGCTTTACAGCTTGTTGAATCACTCCACTGTGTGGATTTGCTTCATTAGCATACAGTCCAGTAACTTATGCTATAATTTGTCTGACAAAGAACTTTCTATTCTTGCGCATGAGTGCATGCCACTACGCAGTTTACTGAATCTAAAACTATTCGCTGCTCTGTCAAAAACGACCGTGTAGGCTTTATTGAATCCGCCACCACCCTCATTGTTTGGCTTTGTCCAGAATAACTGGGCAAAGGAGCCGAAGTATGCCCCATTTCATGAAAAATGTGATAATTTCTAAATAACTACAGAGATTTGCAGTGGCTTCCTTGATTCATTCCCTACCTGTTAATGAATGCATTGAGAGTATGAAACTTGATATAAGAAAGGACTAGTATCAGAAATAATGGGTGTCTAGTCCGGTGAGATCCTAAGTGCAGACCATGTTTTTTTTGTTTTGTTTTGTTTTTTAGTTATTTATTTATTTTATTTTTCAGTATCAAGTGCACACATAAAATAATGGAATAGATATATACATCAGCATTAGCTGTGTAGAGTTTATAAATATCAGATCATAACATTTCAGTTGAAAATATAACTTGATTAGGTCAAACATGGAAGGAAATTCTTATGCTATAGATACAGTATCAAAGACCATCAAACAGAGATAACACTGAAAATAGAGAAATGTATAACATTATAAGAAAGGAAAAATATATAAGAAGAAAAATATTTCAAGACCATTGTTGTTGTATAGAATTCCATCACTAATCTAAAGAATATGAAGACAGATTCACACATTAAAACAGTGCAAGTACCTTTGAAAGGTCTAATCATCTGAAGATTATTGTGGGCATTTATTATTTAACAGTGCTCTTTCAAACCAACTAGTTACATATTGTAGTTCTGCTTATTTTATTGTTTAGTATATTTAAAGTGCCACCCACTGACAGCTTCTGTATAGTACAGTTTGGGACTCCTGTTTGCCCAGAAGTATATAAGGCTACCACCCTTCCCATTATCAGCGAGGCATTCACTGGTTGAGCTGCATCATCCCGTTGCCCACTGTGCAAAGTAGTGGGACTTGAAAAGTCCCAACTTTTGATCGCCGTGGAAAAGACGCAATTAATTCCGGCTTTTCCATGGCAATTCAGATTTTTTTTGTGTTTCACTGTTGCAGTCATTACATTTGGGTAATCTGCTTGCAGGTTGCCCTCAGTCGGCCTGATTAACAAAGTCTTGGATCCTGCTTCAGTTGCTGTCCCTTCTTCCATGATGTCAGGTCGTCAGGGGTATAAAACATGCAGCCAACGCCATTACATCAGTCTTCCTTGTCGCGTGGTGCCCGAAGCAGAAGCAGTTCGCAAGTGCCAGTCGTCCGACTCCTGAAATTTTCGTTTTCGAGTTTCAGAACCGAAGTCTTCAACTAAAAGCTAAGTACCCCGTTGGGGAAACTTTTTCTTGCTCCTTACCGATGTCAGTAAAAGTTAATAATTGTATTACTTGTGGGAAGCAAATACCTCGTAAGGATTTTAATTTGTACTGTATTCCTTGCCTAGGCCCTGATCACAACGTGCCTTGCTGTCGGTTTTGTGCTAAATTTAATCAACGCACTGTTAAGCGTTGGTATATTTTTGCTTCTAAATATTTTGGCTTGAGATTTAACTATCCAGAAATGTCGTCGGTTAGCAATCCGACTACCGGAATACATAAAAAACACAAAGAAAAAGACAGAGACAGACCGTCGAGGTCCAAAACCGTTGATGAAGCTTCTCCTAAGCCAGTTGCCAGTTCGCCGGTACTCGGTGAGGCACTTTCACAGTCCCTGATACCCGCTACATTTGATTCGCAGGCCTCTACTGAAACCCATTTGGAGTCCGGTATGCCGCGAGATACTTTAAGTATTGAACCCGCGGATGTCTCTACCTTAGATGGGTCCAGAGCCGCTGAGCAGGCACTGGCTTCTGAGGGTGTTTTCAGACCTAAAGATGTGTATATTAAACCGACGCCATCTTCAGAACTAAGGCCAAAAACTACTTCTGTGTCTGAAAAACAGATGCTTGGGCCACGTGTACAGGCCCCAATGCCTTATAAACAAATGATCAAAATGGCTGAGGATGTAATTACCTTGATTAGGGGTACCCATCCCCCTCCTGCTAAGAGGCCTAGGCAAGGTACTGACTGTGAATCTTCAGATCAGGTTTCTGTTTCTTCTGATTCCTCTTCTGATCGGGAATTATCTATTCCCACTTATGAGGACTCTGATGCAGAAGATTCCATCCCTTCTGCTTCTCCTCCTGAGGATTTTTCTTTTGGAGAAACTTTGCATACCTTAAGGGAAACTTTCACTGGGAGAGTCAGGATTTCTCAGAATCTAAAAAGAGACTTAGGGATTTTCTTATTCTTCCTCAACATAGGCCTTTGCCTATACCTCCTTTTCTAGACATTGTTGATGATGCTTTCTCAGAGTCCAGTATGGCTCCTGATTCCCTGCCTCTGGCTCCTAGTAAGCCAGACAGATATTACAGGGTTCCTGACTCCCACAAATTCCTTTTTAAAAACCCTACTGCTGATCCTGAAACCATTTCTCAGGGTCCCAAGGGTGTTAAGGCTTCTACTATTAAAAATCCTACCCCTTCTGATAGAGATTCCAGGGCGCTGGATAGATGGGGTAAGAAGGCTTACACGTCTGCAACCTTGGCAATCAGGGCTTTAAACTGTCAGTTTCATATGCTTAAATATCAACAGCATGTCATGGGTTTACTTAAACAGAATATGATGTTGATATCTGACTGTGTGGAAAATAAAGAGTTGCAGGATTTATTGCATTCAGCTGAACAAGTTTGAAAACATACTTTGCAATGTGGTTTTGATTCCTTGGAGGCCTCTAGCAGGGCTGCTGTAACTGGATCTGTGATAAGAAGGCATGCTTGGCTTAAGGAGCAAAGTCTGCCTGACCATGTTAAAGCAAAATTGTTGGATGCTCCTTTGCAACAGGACAGTCTATTTGGTAATAAGGCTGAAGAAGTTTTGAAAAAGATGGAAGATAAAGCTAAATCTATGCAAACTGTGAAATATTTCCTGCAAGTGCAGCCACCCAGGTTCATTAGGTACTGGCCTACTAAAAACTGGTCCTTACCAGTACCCACTAGAGCCGCTCAGGTTACACCCAGACATTCCAAAGGCTCCAGGTTTCAGTTGCAAGGAACTTATAGAACAAAGCAATGGGGTGCCTCCACTTCCAAATCTGGAAGTAACAAGCCACCTTCCTACGGTAACAGTCTCAATGACTTTCCACTGCAATCAACAAGCAGTTATCTTTTGGCCGCCCCTTTGGGGGGAAAACTGTCACTTCATGCATGAAACTGGCAACTGATTACCAAGGACAAATGGGTTTTAAATGTAGTATCCCAGGGATACAGATTTCATTTCCACATTTTGCCAATCCCAAATGGATGGCCAGATCTGCCTACAAATCAGTGGACAGAGGCCCAGAAACAAGTTACGTCCCTCATGAATATAGGGGCTTTTCAACCAGTACCAGAAAAGGAAACGGGACAAGGTTTTTATTCAAGACTTTTCCTGGTACCCAGAAAAGACAAATCATGGCGTCCAGTTCTGGACTTCTAAATACATTTTTGGACATTCCAAAATTCAAGATGCTGACTCTCTAACAGTTACTGCCTATGTTAGGCAAGGATGCCTGGTTGGTAACTCTAGACTTAAAAGAGGCTTACCTGCATATCCCAATCAGGGAATCTTGCAGAAGATACCTCCACTTCAAAGCAGGCTATTTGCATTACCAGTTCTCTGCACTGCCCTTTGGCTTATCTACTGCGCCCAGGGTCTTCACAAAGTGCCTGGCACCAGTAATTGCATTTTGCAGGCAAAGAAATATTCAGATTTATCCATACCTGGACGATTGTCTAATTCAGGTAGAAAACAAGGACACTCTTCTAAAGCATCTGGCATTTCAAAAAAGGCTTCTAACTTGTCTAGGGTATACCATAAATGAAAAGAAATTACAACTGGCACCCTCTCAAATAATTACATTCCTGGGTGCAAGCTTGAATACAACTGCCCAGATGACTTACCTTATGCCAGAAAAAACAAATTCAGTTGATGACTTACTTCAAACAGGTGGCCACAAAAACCCAGCTATCTGCAAGACAAATTCTGCAGGCCATGGGGTTCTTGGCCTGCTGCATTCTTCTAATTCCATATGCAAGACTACATATGAGGAAACTTCTATGGTACCTAAAAAGCCTATGGAGTCAAGATTATCACAGCCTGGAAACAATGATCCCTATCATTCCTTGCCTACAACTAGAGTTCCTATGGTGGGCAGAGGCCTGCCACCAAAACAAGGGACTGTCATTCATTCCACCCCCTGCCGCCCAAACCCTGAAAACAGACGCATCAGATTATGCTTGGGGGCTGCATCTGGCAGGGAGATGCATTCAGGGCCAATGGAGTCGTAATCAAATGCACTTACATATCAATCAGAAAGAGATGCTAGCTGTACAGAATGCTCTGACAGCCTTCAAGGATTATCTTCATGCAGGACAACTACTGATAAAGACAGACAACACCACAGTCATGTGGTACATAAACCAGCAGGGGGGTACCCATTCCTACCCCCTTTGCAGACGAGCTATGGCATTGTGGAAAAACAGCCATGACTTATCAAATACATCTACAAGCTCAATTCCTGCCAGGAAAGCAAAATACTCTGACAGATGAACTAAGCAGAAATCTTATGGATCCACATGAATGGAAACTGGATCCACAAATCTTCAGCATGTTGACACGCAAATGGGGGAGCCCAGAGATCTTCTTGCCTCACCCCAAAACTATCAGTTGGACAAATTCTGCACAAGAATTCATCACAAAAAAGCTTGGAAAGTGGATGCCCTATTCTTCAGCTGGAAAAACCTATCAGTCTATGCCTTTCCCCCTCTGCCTCTGCCTTTCCCCCTCTGCCTCTGCTCTCCGAGGTCTTACTAAAAGTCAGACAGGAAAAAACAAAAATAATTCTGATTGCTACAGACTGGCCTCACCAACACTGGTACCTGCTCCTGCGCAATATGTCGCACCTTCCTCCGTGGTACCTGCCTCAGACACCTCACCTACTGTCTCAGCAGAACTACCAAATTCTGCACACTTAGCTCCAAACTCTGAATCTTGCAACATGGCTAATCAACTAATTTCACCAGTTACATCTCTCAGCAAACATGTGATGGATGTCATTTTGGAGGCTAGAAGGCCTAGTACTAGAAAATCTTATGCTGACAAATGGAAACAATTCTGTGCCTGGAACCAAGCACAAAGAATAAGCATAGCAATGCCCAATATTCCTCAGATTCTGCAATACTTAACTGAGATGCTTCACAAGGGCCTATCCTTTTCTTCCATACAAATCCATGCTTCTGCCATTTCAGCTCATTACAACACAGAGCCTCCCCTCTTTTCTCATCCTCTGCTAAAGCAGTACCTCAGAGGGGCCAAAAATTTAAGACCTCCCAGGAGAGCACCAACTCCTGCATGGGACCTCAATTTTGTTTTGGAAAAACTCACTCTACCTCCTTTTGAGCCAGCTGCTACTGCAGACCTAAAATTTCTCTCTTGGAAACAGCTTTTCTTTTAGCAGTCACTTCAGCTAGAAGGATTTCAGAATTACAGGCTCTTATGGCAGTGGAGCCTTTCATTATTTTTTACCTGGACATGGTGGCTCTCAGGACCAATCCATCCTTTATGCCTAAAGTGGTATTTAGTGCGGCCCTTGATCAGACCATTCATCTGCTAACTTTCTTTCCCAATCCACAGAACAAGGGTGATCGGATTTTGCATTAGTTGGATGTACACGGACAACTAAGATTCTACTTAAACAAAATCTCTAAGAAAATCTGAACAATTACTGGTGGCATTTGCTGGAGGGGCAGAGGGAAAGGCTATTTCAAAGCAGACTATTTCCAAATGGATAAGCCATTGTATTCATTTCTGTTATATGCACCATGGTAAACCTGACCCCAAGGGGATCAGATCTCATTCCACCAGGGCTGCATCTACTTCTGCAGTTGTTCTCAGAGGGGTTCCTACCAGAGACATTCTAGAAGCTGCTACCTGGAGCTCAGTTCATACATTCACCGAACATTACCATTTACCTCTCTTCTCTAAATCCAGAGCAGGCTTTGCCACTGCTGTCCTGGAGGGCCTTATAGCTGCTCCTAATGCTGTATAAATCCATCCTCCCAACCATAGCTTTGGGATTCTACACAAATGTAATGACTGCAACACGAAGAACATAGTACAGTTGTATACACTTACCATAAATGTAGATGTTCGAGTGTATTCACTGTTGCAGTCCTGGTTACCCTCCCTCCAGCCCCCTGATTTTTCTCTAACTACACCTCTCATTTCTGTTACTATCTTTAAAAGCCTTTTTGGTGTGTTTGCTTTTGTTTGGGGGTATATGTTTTGTGTTTTTGATTCTACATATATATACATATATATATATATATATATATATATATATATATATATATATATATATAATCTTTTGTTCCCCATTTGGGGGGCACCTGACATCTGGGGCAAGAAAAACTGGTGCAATGGCGTCGGCTGCATGTTTTATACCCCTGACTACGTGACGTCATGGAAGAAGGGACAGCAACTGAAGCAGGACCCAAGACTTTGTTAATCAGGCCGACTGAGGGCAACCTGCAAGCAGATTACCCAACTGTAATGACTGCAACAGTGAATACACTCGAACATCTACATTTATGGTAAGTGTACACAACTGTACTTTATGTCACCAACCCGGATCTGCAAGCAGAGCTATTCCCTGTTAGGTCCAGATGCTTTAAATTATGCAGCAATTGGCTGCAATTCATGAAGGGGGTGGGGATTGGGGGAGGAAGAGCCCTACAAACATGGGCGCTGGAACCATAGAGCGAGGGGGGAGGGGAGCCTCCTCACTTTTGCAGATTGACCATACCTCCCAACTGTCCCGAATTATTTCATTTTTTTGCGCTTTAGCTAATGTCATCACGTGCGCGATGATGTCAGCTTGTCCAGCCTGTCGGAGTTGAGCTCGTATTTCCGGGTTACATGCTTTTGCGAGCAGGAACGGACGGCGGAATCAGAGAAGGATTTAGTTTTGGAAGCTGCGGAGGATGGAGTCTATTTTCGGAAGCTGCCTGGTTTCAGAGTGAGTAAGCTTGTGTGTGTGTGTGTGTGTGTGTGTGTGTGTGTGTGTGTGTGTGTGTGTGTGTGTGTCTGTGTGTGTATCCATCCATCCTGTAAATGACGTATGTGTTGTTTAGGAGTGTTTCCTGCCTTATACCCTATGTTCATCAGGATAGACTTCTGCTTCCCTGTGAACCGGTTAATGAAAAAGGAAGCATCAGAATGAAAGAATAAACAGAAGCAGCAAGTTTCCAAGAACTTAGGAAAGAACGCATTATTTATTTAGCCAAAGAAGTGGGAAATTATGTAGTCATGTATGATAATATGCACAAATGGTTTACATAAGTTTGAATGTTAATGGCAACTATCAAACATTACTGCATACCCCTTTTGATTTATCTCAAAGTTACAGGTATTTTAGTATATGCATTTACTTGGGTTATTTGTTTCATGGACATTCTAGGTAATTTCCAGTCAGAATGTTTCAGGATAAGTCTTTATTCATTATCAAAAGTTCACAAAGTATAACACATACACTTGAAAAAACAAATGTCTCAAGTATTATTTCAAGCATTAATTTGATGTTTCTGGGTGTTATTGTAGATATGTATTTACAGCCCTTTGTTTTACAAATGAAATTTTATAAAATAAACTCATGACTTTCATTTAAGTTATATGTTTGTAGGTTCATATGTTTGATGAGTACGTTTAATGCTGGTGACTATCAAGAACTTCATGCCCTAAATCGCATGTTGGTATTTGATGTATCCCATGTAGTTATTTAATTCCTTCTTAAAACTATTAATGGGTTGAAATTAATTCAGAAAGGGTGTTATTACCTAGTTGTGGAAGTGTGTAAAACTGATATTAATTTTTATTCATGCTGAGTGCATTTTTGTGTTCAGGTCGTCAGATGTGCATTCTAATCAGTGGGTTTCAAATAGTAAGAGATTCTTTAATACTCCATAGGTCAGACACAGGTCTACTCTAAGAAGGTAATAAGGTGCAGAGAAAAGAGTGTATCGATTTGGTCTTTCAGTGTAAGATAAGCCATAAAGACCTTTGTACCTTCTTCAGCTGGGCCACATGGCACGAGTAGGGTATATAACAATTACCAGTGTTCCATAATTGGTATGGTAAGAGTTGTGTAATGAAGTACTCTTACTTATCCAGTAATGTTTCACTCTTGTCCAGTAATGCTCTTTCCAAAGTATCAGGTGAGAACGCTATATGCTTTAAGGATAGTTGTGCCTATACTGTCATCAAATTAAAGGTCATCATCTACAAAGACTCCAAGCTTTTTTTTACTGTTTTCAAAACTTTCAGTTGTTTTTTTGAAAATGCTGTAATGATAAATGTTTTGACTTCGAAGGCAAAGTCATATTGGCTACACCATTCTGTAATGTTAGTTGATATTTAAAGAGAGGAGGTGTCAGTAGGGTTAAGGAAAATGCTCTCAAGTTACCAATCATCTTCATGGATGGTAAGCCAACTACTTAAGTCAGTTTTGACATCTGAGATCAAGATGCCTAAAAGGCATTTTCCCAGGACAGAACCTTGAAAGACTTAAGTTGTGACAGGAGATGGCAAAAATAGGAGTCCTCGTATTCTTACTTAGTATGTATGACCATGTATCCCATTGTGGCCAGTGTTATCACTGCTTCATTTAATTTATGTTCCCTGAGTTTATATATGATTCCATGATGCATTATATTACCAAACTTTTTTTAAGCAGGTTAAGGTAAGCTTCAGATAAATCTTTATCTAGGGCGGAGACTGGTAATAGAAAATGTACTTCAGGAATTCCCTCATGCCACTAATGGATAGAGGCAGTTCCTAAATGCTGCATCCCTTACATGAGTCCCCTCAAATTGTCTATGGTATGATCACAGTTATTCTCACTAGGGCAATTATACAATTATCAGCCATGGGATAGGTAAGACCAATCAGAAAATGTAAATTCAAGCATCAAAAGGGAATTGGCTAAGCTTAAAGTGTCCTCCAAGTGAACCTTTGTTGTAGTACTAAGTAGTTATAAAAGATTGCCCTTTTTAGATCACCAAGTGCCCCTCTCACCCTCTGCCCCCCCCAGTCTTCAACAGCTTCCAGCGCCTATGCCTACAAAGATGGTGTCTGTAGAGCAGTTTGTTTTTAATGCTTCTACAGCCGCTAAAGAAAAAGAAAGATTTTTTCTTTCTAAAAGTCAAGTCAGCCATCCATGCATTCATTCAACCAGCCAGCCATCCATTCAGCAAGTTATCCATTCATCCATCCAGCCAGTCAGCAATCCAGCCATCCATTTATTCATCTATCCAGTCAGCCCTCCATCTATTCAGCCAGCCATTCATCCAGCCAGCAATCCAGCCATCCATTCATTCATTCATCCATCCAGTCAGCCAGCTATCCATTCACCCAGCAAGCCAGTCATCTATTCATCCATCCAGCTGGTCATCCAGCCAGCAATCCAGCCATCCATGCATCCATCCATTAATCTATCTGTCCAGCCATTCATCCATCCAGTTAGCTACTCCCACCAGCCAGCTAGCCACTCCAGCAGCCAGCCAGCCAGCTAGCTATCCACTCCAGCAGCCAGCCATCCAGCTAGCTAACCACTCCAGCAGCCAGCCAGCCAGCTAGCTAGCCACTCCAGCAGCCAGCCATCCAGCTAGCTAGCTAACCACTCCAGCAGCTAGCCAGCCAGCTAGCTAGCCAGTCCAGCAGTCAGCCAGCCAGCTAGCTAGCCACTCCAGCAGCCAGCCAGCTAGCTATCTAACCACTCCAGCAGCCAGCCAGCTAGCTATCTAACCACTCCAGCAGCCAGCCAGCCAGCTAGCTAGCCACTCTAGCAGCCATCCAGCCAGCTAGCTAGCCTCTCCAACAGCCAACCAGCCAGCTAGCTAGCTAGCCACTCCAGCAGCCAACCAGCTAGCCACTCCAGCAGCCAGCCAGCTAGCCGGCTAGCTAGCCACTCCAGCAGCCAGCCAGCTGGCTAGCCACTCCAGCAGCCAGCTAGCTGATGTACTCATATCACTATCTCCTTCACCACTCCTGTGGTGATGTCATAACATAGGGTATGTCCAGTGTCATATTGGCCACACCCCCATGTCAAACATTTGCCTGCTTAAAAGGTGGCAACCCTAGAAGTACATTCATATTCTGATTATCTCCAGGGACTCTTGTACAGTGTGATAAAATGACAAGGAGAGCAGGTAGTAAACTCCTTTTAAGAGGAGAAGTACAGACACTTTCATAAATACTGAAGACTTCAAGTGGAAGTCAATTTTATCCAGAAATTGTTATATGCAGTAAGAAGATGGATTGGTTGATGATTCTAATTTTTCATAATAAGTTTGAATGTGGCCCAGACAAACCATGTTCAAATAGCAGCTTGCACACTTCACATCATAGGCAGGGAGAGACGGGCATTGCTTGTCTAGGAAAGTAGGAGTGCATGCATTTGGGGCACATAGCATGGTTTATGAAAACTAGGGAAATAACTGTGATGTGCTGTTTGGAAGAGTGTGTGTGTGTGTGTGTGTGTGTGTGTGTGTGTGTGTGTGTGTGTGTGTGTGTGTGTGGTGGTAGCAGGGCATCCTGCTGCTATCAGCCACTTGTAGTAAGGGCCAGTTGAGTGCTGATGCCCATTGCATATTCTGTCTTAAGGGTGTTACTAGGTGCATGCAGGGTTGGGCAGGATATAAACATAGAAAACACTTTCCCATCAGCAATGTGACACTGCCCCAGCATCTTAGAACTCTTCACTGGCCTCAGATATGGGTTGGGTTTGTTTTGGGGGGACTAAGGTGGGACCAGTAGACCAGGTTGATATGAAAAGGAACAACTGATGGCCAGCTGTGAGGAGGCAAAAAGGTGTAAAACGAATTATGCAAAATCATGTTTTCTAAATGTTTAGTAATTTAATCTTCAACCCCTCCCTCTCCCCATTTTTCTGTTTGGAGAGATCCTCTGCATCCCTTAATTTCATGTTATCACTTCTAAGATTGCTGCAGTTACAAGAAAGCGATGCAGCGACTTTGGAGAACCACAAGCTTACAAATCAACTTTTAATGTTCTTGATTCACATAAATGGTCTTTATGAAACTGTATATTTCTGAAGAACTTTATGTTGCATCCTTAAATCAGATGGGCTAGACAGTAGAGATTACATTGTTACTGTTAAGTCTACAGTTCTCTTAAAAATGCACATCATATCAGATTGTTGCAGCACTTTATCACTTAAGCATGTAAAAGGAAACTGACACAGCTGTGTTAAAGTCAAAGTTACAACCAGAGCTTTGTGTTTTAAAGCTAAAAAAAGTTATAAAAACTGTACTATGAAAGTGACAGGGCAGCAGCCAATCCTGCTAACATTTGCTCTATAATAGACAAACCTTCCTTGGTCCAAAGTAGCATATAATGTACAGATATTTTAAAATCATGTTATGCATTAAATCTAACCACTGGCAAAAGACCTGAAGCAGTGTCCCTATGTTAGATAAAAAAGTATATGATGTGTTCTTCCTTGCTAACTGAATCAGGTAAATGCTCAGGTTTCAGAGCAAAGCTTACCAGTTATGTGCCAAAGGGAAAAAAAGTTTTAAATGTACAAGTCTAGGAAATTAATACAGGATACCCAAGAAACACTTGAGATGTACCAAACAAACCTGAGAATAATGGTTAAGAAATGCAGCTTTAAATGTACAGAAAATGAAATCAAACCAGTATAACACATATGTTTGTATTTACAAACTGAGATGTAAGACTGTCTGTGGAACAGACCACATATTCAGGCAAATATAGTTTTCAGACGGTATATAAAGTAGTAAAACAAAGACTGTAAAAAAAAAACAGTAAAAAAATGAGTCTGGAGATTTTGTAACATTATAAAACAACCCCCAGCAAGAGAAAGTCTACATTTTGGGACTGACTTTTTCCTTTGGTGTAGAGCAAACTCACAGAACAATTCAGATCTAAAGGAAAACTGATAAGTATCATTCATACTCAGAAATAAAGGACATGCAATCATTTGTATCTCTGGTAGTCATCAGCCCATACCTCTCAACCTCTTAGAGCAAGAAATCTGGACAAAGCCATAAATAATGGGGGTCAAAGGCCCAGAAATAAGGACACATTTTAAATATTGCTCTTACAAACTTGAAAGGTTGATAAAATGACAGATCTTACATTAGCATGAATTTTTTGAAGGGTATGAAGTCTGAAATATAAATGTCTTTCATTATTTTCTGACATCACTCTTCAATGATTTGCTAATAATTAGCCAGAAAAATGCAATTTTTGGAGGAACAAACACAAAATTTGAGGGAAAAATCTGGACCTCTTGTGAAAATCTGGGCAGTTGAGAGGTATGTAATAAGCCACATGAATGAATTTGAGTAATATTATCACAGACAGTTATGTATATACAGTTCCCTGCCAATCAGTGAAATTTATGAAAATGCAGTCTCAGGTAAGAATATCACAGTCAAGACAGAAACATGTGTTTTTGAAAAACCTGCAAGATAATTATTAAAGTTGTTTAAAAAATACTTATTCATCAGATTGTTAAAGCTATGACATGCACACTAATACAGTCAGTGCAATGAAAAAAAATCACAATAAGAATTCCATTATTGTAGGCATGCACTATACATTCAATTCTTGTACATTAAAACATACTCATACACTTTAATTCCTATCAATCTACTTATTTTAGTCATATATTGAGGATTATTTTGTATATGTTGATGTCCTTCTGTATCACTGTTGCAGTATTTTTTACCTAAAGTATCCCCTGCCAAGGATAGCCAAATGATTGGACAGTATACAAAACCTGTAGTATGTACAGACATTGTACATCACATGTATGCTTTCCACACACAGTGTAAGGCATAAAGGTGATGTATGGCTGTACACACGCAGAACTTCTTTGCTGCCAGTCTGGATGCCATTTTTGAATATTGGTCTGATCGCCTGTCTGCTGTGCTGGTTACCAAGCCATGTTTTCAGAAAATTGCCTCACTGGTGTTTCTTCTTTTTCTATTTTTTGTTGCTGTTGGGGTCAAGTTCACTCTCTCCTTGCTACAGAGTCTGGGGTTCACCATAAATTCCAGAAATCAGTTCTGATGCCATCCCAGGATCATATTTCCCTTGACTGTAGACTTCAGAGAGTTCCCATGCTGGCATCTCTGTCCCGTCCCCAAGGCTCTGTCTCTAATAACCTTTTTTCAGTCTGTTCTTCCTTTACTTTCTGTCATGGCCAGGGAATTTCTCAAGGTGCTCAGATTCATGGCTTCTGTCATTCCCATGCTCCCCCTCACGAGGCTCCATATGAGGAAATATATCTCAAACCAGTGTGGCTTCAGCATTGCCATCCCTGGAGTTCCTGGTACCTTTTCTTCCCTGTCTCAAGCTTGAACTTCAGTGTTGGATTTCACCCAGAGCTTCCTTTCCAAGCTCCAGTTCCCACTCAGGAACTCTTTACAGATGCCTCAGATGGGTAGGGTGCGTCTTGTAGGCACCTAAAGGTTTAGGGTCTCTGGCCTCCTCAAAGGTCAGACCACATCAATATAAAGGAGATGAGGGCTCTGCTTCTGGCTTTCCAAGCCTTTCATTCTGGGCCCCTTAATGTTTTTGCAGACAATACCACAGTGATGTGGTATGTCAGCAAGCAGGGGGGCATAAAGCCCTGTCTTTGCAGACTAGCTCTTCATGTTTGGGATCTAACCATCCAGTATGAAGTGACTGCTGGGCAGCTTATATTCTCTCAGAGCACAAACTAGTGGCAGGCTTTTTTTTAGCAGGACCCACACACAAGCTCATGAATGAATGCTTCATCGAGATGTGTTCCTGGACATTGTCCACTGCTGGGATATTCCTCACATAGATCCATTTTGCCTCCGCTCTGAACAGACAACTTCCTCTATTCTGTTCCAGAGTCCCAATTCCTCTGGCTTGGGAAGTGGTCTTTTCATAGGAAGGGGATATTTCTGTACAACCCCCTTCCTTTGTTACTGCAAATTACGCACAAGATCAGGCAGGCCTGTTCCAAAAATCTTACTGGTGACTCCATCACAAGTTATGTCACTGGATAGATCTTCTTAAACAAGACAAGGGGTCTCTCATCCATCCTCACTTGTCACTCCTCAAGTGACACTGTTGGTGATAGGGATGTTCTTCGTTCCACATTGCTGCAGTCCTAACTATTGGGTAGTCCGCTGTCCAGTCGGCCCGAATACCAAAGTATAAGGCTGACGTCGGTCAGGGCGCATTAGACTGACGTCAGTACGTCAGGGTACTAATGCGCATGACCGACGCCATATCCTCAGTCTTTTTTGCCGCATGGTCCGATGCAGAAGCAGTTTTGCGAGTGCAGGTTGGCGTTCTGAAATTTTCTGAAGTCGGAGTTTCAGACCGAATCAAAGTTGGCTAAGTACCCGTTGGGAACATTTTGGTTTTTCTTGCCTCAGTATTTAACGGATGTCAGAAAAAGTGAATAACTGTATTTCTTGTGGGAAACAGATACCTCATAGGGATTACCATACCTTGTGTATACCTTGTTTAGGGCCTGAGCACGGCGTTGTTGGATGCCGCTCTTGTGCTAGATTTAACAAACGCACTATTAAGAGAAGGTTAGACTGTGCCAGGTTAGTGTTTGGGAAGCGTTGCAATTATAAAATGCCGCCGGATGCTCCGGCCCGCTTCGCAAAAGCGCAAGGACAAAACAGCAAAGCCCAGGGTTGATGAACCGGCAGTCCCAGACGTCGGTTCTTTAGAAGGCTCAGTGGAGCCAGAGGTTTTGCCAGGAGTTTCTTTGGAGTCTCAGGCAGAGACTTTACTGTTACAGGATGTGCCTTCTCAGGAGGTAGGCCAGGCTGAAGGGGCTTCTCAGGTAACTGTTCTTCCCTCTCTTCCCAAGGTAGTTAGAGCCTCTCCTTCTGTTTCCAAAACTTCTTTGAGAGGTAGGCCAAGTTTAGCTTCAGTGGGGGCTTCTCCTAGCACTTCAGGTCTGTGCCTAAGAAACATATGCTTAAAATGGCAGAAGATTTGATTACTATGATTAGAGGTTCTATGCCCCCTCCTGATAAGAGGCCTAGGGTGGAACCTGAGTTTGAGAGTTTTGAACAGTGTTCAGAGGCTTCTGAGTCTTCTGCGGAAGATTTGCAAGAGTATCCTCCTTATTCTGATTCTGATGTGGATGATTCCACTCCTACAGCTTCTCCTCCTGAGGATTTCTCATTTTCAGAGACTCTGCATTCCATGAGGGAACACTTTAAATGGGAAGGCCAGGATTACTCTGATTCCAGGAAAAGGCTTAGGGAATTCTTGTTTTACCCCAGCATAGGCCCTTAGCTATACCTCCTGTGTTGAATGTGGTGGAAGATGTTTTGCAGAGGCTTCCCTGAATCCTGATTCTTTGCCTCCTGCTCCTGTTAAACCTGATAGGTACTATAGGGTGCCTGAAGCTCATAAGTATCTTTTAAGAGTCCTAGGGCAGACCCAGAAACTGTTTCTCAGGGACCTAAAGGTGTTAAGGCCTCTGTTGTTAAAAACCCTGTTCCCACTGATAAAGAGGCAAGGGCTTTGGATAGATGGGGAAAGAAAGTGTATACTTCTTCCACTTTAGCCATGAGGGCGTTGAATTGTCAGTTTCACATGCTAAAATATCAAAATTATCTCCTTTCACAATTGAAATCTAAGGTGGATGCTTTGGCGGAAGGTATTGAGTGTAAAGAGTTGCTGGATTTAGTTCATGTGTCTGAACAAGTGGGTAAGCATTCTTTGCAATGTGGTTTTGATGCTGTACAGGCCTCTTCGAGGGTGGCTGCCACTAGTTCTGTTCTTCGCAGGCATGCCTGGTTGAGGGATCAGAATTTAGCTGAGCATGTTAAGACAAGGATTTTGGATGCTCCTTTACAGTCTGATGTGTTGTTTGGTTCACCTGTGGAAGCAGTTTTAAAGAAAATGGAGGACAAAGCTAAGTCTATGCAAACTGTTAAAGATTTTTGCAGGTGCAGCCACCAAGTTTAGTAGAAATTGGCCTACTAAGGGATGGACATATCCTGCTTATGATTCCCAGTCTAGGGGTAGGTCTAGACGTGGTAGGGGCAGAGCTCAAGGTTCTTTTAGGCCTAGAACAGGGAGTTCACCTGCTCAGACTTCTGGTGAGGGCAGGGGTCAGTCCTTTCGTAAACAGACCCAATGACCTGCCTTTTCAGCTGCCAGTAGATTCTCGTCTGGCAGCTCCTTTGGGAGGAAGACTGTCTCTTTTCAAAGAAAATTGGGATTTAATTACTCAAGACAGATGGGTGTTGGATATCATTCACCACGGTTACAGGTTTTATTTCCATTCATTGCCCCCTTTCAAAGGCATGCCAGACATTCCTCCTCCACAAAGGACAGAGGCTCACAAGCAAATTTCTCTGTTACTCCAAATAGGGGCCATTCAGCCAGTCCCTGTATCAGAAAGGGGCCTAGGATTTTATTCTCGCCTGTTCCTAGTACCAAAGAAGGGGAACACGTGGAGACCAATTTTGGATTTATCTATCCTCAACACTTATCTGGACATTCCAAAGTTCAAGATGTTGACGTTACAACAGTTTTTACCTCTGCTGGGCAAAGATCACTGGATGGTAACTTTAGATCTCAAGGAAGCTTACCTTCATGTGCCTATAAGACTAAGTTGCAGGAAGTATCTGCGTTTTCGAGCTGGAAATTCTCATTATCAGTTCTCTGCATTGCCCTTTGGCTTATCTACTGCGCCCAGAGTATTCACAAAGGTTCTGGCTCCAGTGATAGCTTACTTCAGGCTACAAGGAATTCAAATCTATCCTTACTTGGGCGATTGCCTGATTCTGGCTCAAGAAAAGGAAGACCTTCTACAGCATCTGGAATATGTTATAGCAGTGCTAAGATGCCTAGGGTATTCTGTGAACGAAATAAAGTCCAGTCTAGTACCCTCTCAAGACATGTGCTTTCTGGGTGTGAGACTGAATACAGCAGCCCAGATGGCCTTTTTAACCCCGGACAAACAAAAGAGTCTATCCTTTTACTTCCATCAACTATCTCATCAGTCCGTGCTGACTGCAAGGACAGTCCTTCAAGCATTAGGGTTCATGGCATCTTGTATTCTGGTGCTTCCTAATGCCAAACTGCATATGAGGAAGCTGCAATGGTATCTCAAAAATGTATGGACACAGCACTGCCAGGATTTGGACACTGTCATTCAAATAATACCTTGCCTTCAAAAAGAATTTTTGTGGTGGGCTCAGGAATGTCACCTAAACAAGGGACTCTCTGTGACCCGGCCAGAGGCGAGTCAGATTTTAACGACAGATGCCTCGGACACTGCTTGGGAGCTCATCTAAATGGAAAGTGGATACAAGACAAGTGGCCTGCCAGACTACAGCATCTACATATCAACATGAAGGAGATGTTAGCAGTCCAGTTTGCATTAATGGCTTTCAAGGAGTTACTTCTTCCAGGGCAGGTGTTGATTCTAACAGACAACACAACTGTCATGTGGTACATCAACAAACAAGGGGGAACACATTCTTATCCTCTATGCAGGCAAGCAATGATTTTATGGGAGACTGCGCTCAGCTTGCAACTAACTCTTCAGGCAAGGTTTCTGCGGGAGCACAGAACTCCTTAGCAGATGTGTTAAGCAGACAAATCATGGATCCCCACGAGTGGAAACTGGATCTTCATGTATTTCAGAAATTGACAGTGTCCTGGGGAACTCCAGACATAGATCTGTTCGCTTCTCCACTAAACCACCAGCTGCCAAAGTTTTGCACAAAGGGGTTTCATCACACAGCTTGGAAAGTGGATGCTCTTTCTTTCAGTTGGAAGAATCTTCATGTGTATGCCTTTCCACCTCTGCCTCTTCTTCCAAAGGTGCTCTTAAAGGTCAGACAAGACAAGCCAAGGATGATTTTAATAGCTCCAGATTGGCCTCGGCAACACTGGTACCCACTACTAAGGAGTCTGGTAAGGAAGCCTCCATGGCCTTTACCTTTGATTCCACATCTGTTATCTCAGAAGGACGGTCATCTGCTCAATGTCAAGCTCCACTCTCTTCATCTAACAGCCTGGCATATTCTGTGTTGAAACACAGCAGGTCTCAACTTCCTCAACAAGTTTTAAATGTGATTATGGAAGCTAGAAGACCTAGTACAAGGAAAGTGTACGCATGAAAAATGGAAGAGATTTTTATTTTGGAGTACAGCAAAGAATTTGGAGATTTCTGAGCCTAATTTGAGTGTGGCTCTTCAATATCTTACTGAGTTATTGGACAAAGGTTTGTCCTTCTCTTCCATTAAGATTCATGCTGCAGCAATTTCAGCTCACTATGATTGTGACCCACCATTGTTTTCGCATCCTTTGTTCAAGCAGTTTCTTAGAGGGGCAAAGAATATAAGACCCCCGTAGAGCTCCTACTCCTGCTTGGGATCTCAATTTTGTGTTGGAAAAACTTACTCTACAACCTTTTGAGCCTGCGGCTACTGCTGAATTGAAATACTTGTCATGGAAGACTGCTTTTCTGTTGGCTATTACTTCTGCAAGAAGGGTGTCTGAGTTGCAGGCCCTTATGGCAGTAGAGCCCTTTTTGATTTTCCATAAGGATAGGGTATCATTACGTACTAATCCTTTTTTTATGCCTAAGGTGGTTTCTAGTGTGGCTTTAAACCAAACTATTCATTTGCCTACTTTTTATGCAGACCCACAAAATAAAGGGGAAAAGATTTTGCACACTTTAGATGTGCACAGGCAATTGCGTTATTATTTGAGCAGGACTAAGGATTTTAGGCAGTCTCAGCAGTTGTTTGTTTCTTTTGCTTTGAGTTCGCAGGGCAAGCCTGTGTCAAAACGAACTATTTCTAGGTGGATTGGGTTTTGCATTGCATTTTGTTATTCCCATCATGGCAAGGAGATTCCAGCTGGGATTAGGCCTCATTCCACTAGGGCTACTGCCACTTCAACAGCATTTCTAAGGGGGGTGGCAACTAAGGATATTTTGGAGGCAGCTACTTGGAGTTCAGTGCATACTTTCTCTAAGCATTATCACCTTCCTCTCTACTCTAAGTCTAGGGCTGGTTTTGCCACAGCTATTTTGCAAGGCATGTTGTCAGCTCCTGCTTCTTTATGATTTGCCAGCCTCCCTTACCTCTGCTTTGGGATTCTACCCAATAGTTAGGACTGCAGCAATGTGGAACGAAGAACATAGTACAGTTTTGTACCTACCATAAATGTAGATGTTCGAGGATCCACATTGCTGCAGTCCAATACCTCCCTCCTTCCCCTCTGTGTTAGGGGTGGTTGTGTAGGTGAGGTTATATGCTGATATTTTTGTATATATTGTACATATTTTTGGTGCAGGTATATTGGGCCTTGTCTTTTTAGGGTCTTCTGACATCTGGGGCAAGAAAAGACTGAGGATATGGCGTCGGTCATGCGCATTAGTACCCTGACGTACTGACGTCAGTCTAATGCGCCCTGACCGACGTCAGCCTTATACTTTGGTATTCGGGCCGACTGGACAGCGGACTACCCAATAGTTAGGACTGCAGCAATGTGGATCCTCGAACATCTACATTTATGGTAGGTACAAAACTGTACTTTTTGATTCCTTTTAGTCACCTCTTTTCTGAGGTTGTGCTTTTGGTTCTGCATGAGGCCAGGAAACCCACTACCAGGAAATCATATATGTGCAGATGGGAGTGATTTTCTTTCTGGTGCCTCTGTCTGCATCAGGATTCATTATATGTGGAGGTTTCTCTGGTTCTGTCTTACTTGTGTGATTTGCTCCATGCTTGGTTGGCATATTCTTCAGTTAAAGCTTACCTGTCAGCAATTTCTGATTGTCTGTCCTTGACTCCTCTGGCCTTTAAGTTTGAGGTCAAGCAATTTCTTAAAAGTGGCCTTCATATCAGGCCTTCTGGGAAGCCTATTCTGCCTTCCTGGGACCTCAGTTTTGTACTTGAAAAATTAACTTAGGCTCCTTTTGAACCTGCTTCACCTGCTTCCTTACAACATTGTACTTTGAAGAGTGTTCCTCTTTTGGCTCTCACTTCAGTCAAGAGGGTGTCTGAACTTCAGGCTGTCACAGCTATTCCTCCTTTCTTAGTTTTCCACAGAGACAGGATGTCTCTTCAGACTAATCCTTCCTTTATGCCCATGGTGGTCAATGAGTTGTCCCTTAATCAGTCTACTCATCTTCCTTCCAAGTCTGCCAGTGAGAAGGTTCTTCTAAACTTGGACTTGCATAGACAATCCAGACATTTAGGTTCATAAGTTCATAGGTTAGTACTAAGCTAACTGCTCTTGCAAGCCATTTTAAGCCTAGCCAATTATCCCTTGTGAGACTCAAACCCTGCACCTTGTGTTTGCAAGGCAAACACCTTGGATAAAACTAAAGTTATTAGCAAAACTAAGCAGTTTTTTGTTTTTTCATCCCAGCACTTTGGGTTTGGCTATTTCTAAACAAACCATCTCCTCCTGAATTTCTAAGGCCATTTCTTTTTGTTATTCCTTTCATGGAAAACATCTTTCCTTGTAGGTAAAGGCACATTCTACTAGAGCAGTTGTGTGCTCTGGTGCTTTTTTTCACTTGTACTATCCCTTAGTTAAAGAATACTACAGCAGTGATATGGAAGATCTTACTACAGTTATGTAAAAATCTTACCATAATGGTAAATTTACTTCTGTTCAGTGTTGCAGTATTCACTGCTTCCCTCCTACCTTCTCTATTTTAGCTCTTACTCTGTACTTTCTTCCCCTCCTGACTGAAGGGTCCTTCATATTTCTCCTTTTTCTCCTGAATGCACTTGTTTCCTTGTCCTGAAGGACTTTCTGTTTCTCATGGGGCTTTTTCAGTTTGGAGTGTGTGTGTGTGTGTGTGTGTGTGTGTGTGTGTGTGTGTGTGTGTGTGTGTGTGTGTGTGTGTGTGTGTGTCCATACAAACCTTTATGCTCTACTCCATGCATGGGGAGCATAAATGTGATGTACGACACCTATGAGTACTACAGGCGGTGTACTGGCAAGACATTCTTGGCAGGAGAACCTTTTGGTTAAGAATACTGCAGCAGTGAAGAGAAGGACATCTACTGTTATGGTAAGATTTTATTCAACTGTACTTTCCCCAGTGTACCATGTATTCTTATGAAATTAGCTGCTTCTTCCTTTAATGCTTACACCTCTAGTTCTTTTATTTCTAGTTCTTTTATTTCTTTTACCATATTCAGTATTTCATTAGCAACTGGTTTAATCTTTGATTTTCACTGTCATTTTATTGCTTTTTGTATTGTAACAATATTAAATTTAATAAGGCCTTACTATGTCTCATCAGTTCCAAAACTAGCCATCAACACAACAGCATCATATCATTAGATGATATAAAATGTTTCCCCAACAGCTGTGTCAAAACATTCTGTAGGAATTCTTAAACTTGGATAACTTCACATATTCCCAGAAAATGTGTTTCCAATGTTATCTTTCTTTCCCATGACATTTCTAACATCTGCCCTCCTCTTGAGGGAAAATCCTCTACAGCCTTCATGGGGTATACAAATACTTGTGTAAACATTTTCATGCAATATCCTGCATTCTGTGGACTTCACAGCATGCATTGTGGCCTTACACATTTCCTGGCATTGCTCTTTTGTAATTTTTCTTTCTAATCTTACTTCCCAGTCCTTTTTACTCAATTTTGATTGTGTTCCTTTCCAAATTATGCCTTGCTCAACAGCATTTTATATTTTTGGTTCCACTAAAAATCGTACCAGAGCAGGTCATTGACTTGTTACTTCACTCCCCCTTCTCCATGTTTCTGTTTACCTGTGTTCTACCAACAGTTGCTGATATAGAAGTCATTCTTTGACCCTCAGGTGACATACAGTACCTGTTTGGGTGCTTCACTTTCTGTCACTTTTCCCTTCCATCTTATTTGCTCCCAATAACATGGCTCTTTTTGTTTGTTTCCTTTGGTTACTTCCTGATATCTCCTGCTTGTTTTCTCTACCATTGGTTGTATTAGTTCTTATTTTGTTTGGCAAAATCTCCGTTCTCCATGTTCTCTCTGATTTAGACTTTATTATATATGTGCAACATTCTGCATAATTATTTATAGTCTCCTTAAGGGCTTTATTTCAAACCCTAATCTTTCCACATCCATCATGCTTTCACCTTGCTCCACCATCATCTTTTTCCACTTTGATCTAATTTCAGGGTCATGGGGGGCCGGAACCTATCCCTGCACATACTGGGTGTAAGACAGTGAAACTAATCTCGAATGGGGAGACAGCCTTTCACAGAAATGGTGCACACACACAAACATAACACTGCACATGTACAGGCAGTTTGGAGAATTGGAAATTCACCTATGGATTATCTTTGGGGTGAAAAGAAGACAAAGCATCCAGCGAAAATCTACTCAGACACAAAGCGAACATGCATATTGCACACAAAAGACACCCTATCCAAGAAGAGAACTGCATGTGAAAACATAGTGAATAGTATATGAAATATGAGAATACCTGAATGTTTGACATGAAATTAAACTTCTAATCATTTCAGTATCTAATGTTCAGTTTGTTGCCCTTTGCCCATAACTTATATTTTACTAAATGTTTTCAATGTCAGTAGTAATCAGTCATCACTTAATATATATACCTTTCACCTCATAACTTCTCTTTTTCCTTCCCATATCTGAAATTGCTGCTGCCCATTTCTGGTGTAAGATAACAAGTTGGTGCATAATTTTGAAGTAGAAGTTATTTCTAAATTATAGATGACTTTTTTGATGGATTTGCACATTTTACAGTTCTTACAGTTAGAACTTTGTAGATCAGTTCGGAGTACACCTGTACTGCAACTGAAAAATAATTGTGAGAAATACTATACGTTCTATCAAAACATATTTAGTCTATCTTGCTTTGGTTTCATAGAGCATCTGGCACCTTGTCAGAAAGTGAAGTTGCAATCTATACATGGCTAATGGAAATGTAAGCAGCTGTAAATGAATAATGTCTTTGCTACCATAGATCTTCTGTTACAGAGAAACATATAATTTTTAAACAGCTGCTTATATAAGCTCTCTAAGGTTTTGGATCAGTCAAAAAACACCCAAGTGGCTAAATGTAATTCATCTTGATAAGAAAATGTTTTGCTTGTCTGAAACAATAAAGAGGCATTGTAGTAAGTAAATAAACCAAATTTAAAGGAAATATTTCACTCAATGGTTTCAAATAGCAGCTGTAGATAAAGAATGTGACATTTCTTGATTGCTACAAAAAAGTTCAACCCAGACAGATGTTAGAGCAATTTTCATTCTAAAGTCAGAATAGTACAATCGTGATTTAGTGCCAGATTATTGGCTGCATGCCCAAGGCTGAGTTCAGAATGGGTCAGAAAGTTTTTATACACCAGATCATGAGTTTGTTGGTGTAGAGGGAAGCCAGCATAGTTAAATGACATCATGCAGTCTATGCTGTCATTCATGTACTAATTACAGACTGTAGAACAGGTCAAGCAGTTCTGCTACAATGTCTGAATTAGACTAGGTATTTATATTTATTAGCAAATTTCTCAAACTAATAATAATTTAATTATCTTCCTAACTTGGTTGCACAGTAAGAGATTTCATACTACTTAAGTCTATAGAAGATGCATCTGACGTAAAGGACCCTGCTTGGTAGGTTATGGATTAGGTTAAGTTCCTTCACCACTCACGGTTTGGTGATTTTTGTTTTCTTCAGAAGCTTCAGTGCTTCAAGACAAGAATGCCAAACACCTGGACACTGTACTCTGTGATGTGATACACTGATTACATGAACATGCTTAGCCTTTGACTATTCAGATTCTTTTCTGCCACTCACAAAGTTCAGATCCAGATCCTAATGCTTTGGGACTGCCTACAAGCAAGCCGACCGTGTCCATGTTGCCAGCCAAATACCTGAATAGACTTTCGATTTAATGCTTTGGGGAGAAACTTGACATAAAGCACTGCATAAAATGTAAAAGATTCAACTCTGCTACCTACAGATGGCTGTGGGAGATTATCCCACCCTACATCACCACAAAGAGGATGGCAGAAGTTCAAGGCTCCTTACATAGGGATTGGCTGAAGAGTCTCACATGTTACAAAGAGTCGGCTGAAGCACTGTGTTAGGGACCATTATGTAATTAGAGGTTAGGTTATGACCAAGCCCTCATGAAGTCCAGTCTGTTTTTAAACTGGCTGTCTGGTCACTGCAGGAAATGAGCTAACCTACTAACAGATGTTCAGCCTCATTCTTGTCCTTTGCTTGGTCAGTGAGTGAGGTACAGCCAGAGAAACACTGCTAGATCTAATTCTGTGTGTCTGCTCTATGGTGTAGGTGTCACCTGTGCTCTGTGCAGTCATCTTGAACCTGCTGACTATTTGCCTGGTCCTGAGTCTGTTGCAATCTAAGGCATAGTCTGGAGTACTTTTTTTTTTTTTCAAATACATTTATTGCATTATTAAAGACCACACGTACATTGAATATTACCAGTCCTATATATGTGGGTATGGTGTGTGTGTTTGTGTAAAATAGTGTCAAAATGATAAAATCAATTGAACCAATAAAACTACAACCTAAAGTAACATAATCAAAAAAAAATTTCACCATATAGAAACTAAATTCAATCACTGACAGTAAATGTGATTAACTGGGTACTCAGGTATGGTACATAGTTTTAAAGGCTGAGTCACCAAATATAATTTAATCAGTAAAATTTGTTTATGTAGGAATGCATACAACTTGGGAACCTTTGTTAACTAGAGGCTTAGTGGGTCAGAACTGTCAATGTGAAGACTGGAGGAGAGTGTAGACCCAATGAAACAAGTCCCTCACACCAAGCACTGTACAATGTGTAACAGACAGGGACATGTACTGCTAGGTCAGAAAACCATGTCCAAGTTTGCTATGTACTTTGTGGTAGCTATTAAGTTAACTGCACCAAATAGCAGTTTATTGTATATTAACAGCCAGGAAATAGGTTTATCATTATTTAGAGTTTTGGAGGATTTCCATTTAATTACTGTATGTGTCTGTACTGCCACCACGATTTGCAAGGTTCACATGATGATGAGCTTCAGGCATGACAGATGGGTAAGGTCAGAAACTGTAAAGAAAAAACAATGTTACAAGGCACAACTTTATCAAACAACTCTGATACAACATCTACCAGGAAATCCCCAAACAGTCTCGCTATGTCAATTAACAAGAATTTATTCTCCTGACCTGCATTTTTATTCTCGTACCTAAAAGACATGTGTCCCTAAACCCTTTTTATACACTAAACACAGGTGTCCAGTAGCGTTTATGAAGCAGAAGTATATTTTTGTATACACACAGGTACATCGCCTCATCTTTGACAAATAATATCACTGTTTGGAATGAATTGTGTATAAAGCTCCTTACCCTCAGCCCTGGTTTTGACTAACTTACTTTTTTAAGTAAAACTCTATATAGCAAAGAGGCTGGACACACAACATACCCAAGGCAGACCCTCCCTCCAAAACGCCAGCTGAGGCATGCCTGAACCTAGACCTGTCAGGCATATAACACAATAGCAGGTGTTTCCAGTAGGCAGGGTTCACCACTCCAAACTTCTCTTTTAAAGTTTAAAAAGAAGCTAGCACATGAACTCCATTCATTGACAGGCATAAGTCCCTAATTCACACAATGCATTTTTTTCACTGTTTGTCTCTACCAGTGAGATCCCATTCACATAGAACACCACTATAGGGACTCAGCAGAACCCCATACCTTTTCTTAAGGCACTGCCTTGTCCAGATGCTTGAGTGCCAAGAATACAATCTGTAAGTTATGCTACATTTTCAGATATGATGGGCGGGACTTCTGATACTATTCCCAAGACCCAGGGGGTTTCCCAGGACTGCCCATATTTTTGGGTCCTCTGGATTTATGGGAGGATTTGGTTCAGACTAAAGGCCTGGTTGTATTTGTGCCAGTTCTGAGCCCCTAGCTCTGTCACTTGTGTTGGGCTAAATGGAATATACAGAGGAAGTCTTTTTCACTGCCTTTCAAATAAAGTGAATGGTGAATGTGTTAACTTGTCAAGCTATTTATTACTCAGGGGGCACCTGAGGATGTCTAAACAATATAATGGATCTGTGGAGATGTACATATTTACACTGCTGCTGTTGTCCCAAATATAGAGAGTCCCCATCTCCGCCAATTATGTATGCATACTAAGGTCTTTCCTTAACTATCATTCAGCTTCTTGTCTGCCAGTGCCAAAGCTTTGGGATCAGTCCATAGTTCTAAATATTTGTAAGCTCTCACACTCCGAACAAAAGGGATACTAAGTCCCAATGCCTTCATATTTTGGGCTGTCATATTGACAAGTTGCACTTCCATTTGGAAACATTGAAGGTAAGGCATAGATAACAGTTTCTCAAAATGAGACTTGAGTCACCTCACAATTGAATGCCGTTTCTCAAAATGAGACTTGAGTCACCTCACAATTGAATGCCTTTGTCAAAGTCAAGTAAGATAGATGTATCTGGTTCAGGTGCCCTGCATAACAACTGCTTATAATGCTGGAGCATATGAAGGTGGTTGCCTTTAACAAACCCTGTCTGTGTGCAAGGAATAATGCAGGCAGCAAATATGAGACTAAGACATTGACAGAAGTATTTAAATCAACAGTGATAAGAGAAATGCAGCAGTACTAATTATATTTTTTTTGTTTGATTTTTCCCTGGCTTTGGCCATTGCAGGATAGTGGATGCCATGGAGGATGAGTTAACACATCTCTGTGCATGAAAGGCAGTTAACAGAGCATGTGTTACTTCAGCAATATCCAAGGCCAATGAGATAACAACTCAGTATTGATTTTGTGTTGGTCAATCTTCTCACCCTTCAGAATCATTTATTTATTTATTTATTTATTTATTTATTTGCATTTAGTGACTAGGAAAATCTGACTGGGTAGAAAGACCCCTTTCAGCAGAGGCCTGAAGAGAAAAGTTGGTTGGTAAGTGATTCAAATACAAAAATAATTGCTTTAGTCAACTAATAAAGGGAACTTAGAAAAAAAGGACACTTGCCATTTGCATATCCCCCTCCCTGACAAGAACACACCTGCCCAAATAAGGGACTGCCCAGCCTAAAGGAAAACTGGTGGTAACCCTAGGTCAGGACAAGAATAAGACATGAGCTTATTTTGAACAAAAAATGTATCTCCCGATTAAATTATTAGCTAAAAAGTGACCATGTAGTTTACCGTTTAATTTAAAAGAATATTTACTTTGCAGACAGCCGGATGCAGGAACAAAACGAAGTTTCTGAAATATGTATTTTATTTAATAAATACAACCAGGAAAAGCCGAAAGACACAACAACAATTTAATAAATACGCATTTCTTTGTTTATATTAAAATAAGAAACAAACAAATGTTCTCGAAGACAACACAAGACGTACTAAAAGCCGGACAGTGTATTAGGATTCTTCGAGGGAATACATAATCATTAGTGCCCGATTACGTAATAGCACAGGGGTGGGTTTTGGGTGGGGCTTGCCACTGCGCATCTGGTGAGGCCCTCAAGTACAATATTGCCGAACTTTCATGCAGTCTGATAGGAGTTTGCTACCTCTAGACTGCTGACAGTTGATAATTTTTCCCTTCTTTCTTGTACACTAGCACTAGAATGCTTATTCTCTAGTTATCTGGGTTATGCCTTTCCCTCCATTATGCTATGAGTACCATCTGTAGCCATTTCTCTCCTAATTCACTCAACATCTTGATCACATCTGTTGTCACCTTATCTATGCCTGCTGCTTTCCCTGATTTAATTTTCCTTAGTGCTGTCCTTACTTTGATGGTGGACTCCTCCTCTTCTTTTTTTGTAGACTGTGTCTGTGGCAGAACTGCTTTTGTGGGGGTTTCTTCATTGAAAAGCTGCTGAAAGTACTCTGTCTGCCTTTGATGTCCTGTGGACTGGCAAGTAGGTTGTTGCTAGAGGTGTCTGATGACTATCTTCTTTATCTTTCTGTCTTTGCCTTCTAGTCTGATGGACTTTCTGTGTGGTGCCTGCTGAGTCTCTTTCCAGAAGCTGGTAGAGTGCCTCTGATGCCTTATTCTTTGCTATTGCAACTGCTCAGTTAGACTTTTTGTTAGCCAACCAGTATTCCTTCTTAATATGGTTAATTTTTTCTATCTCCCACTTTTTACTGCACTCCCTTATTTTGACTTCTGCATTCCACCACATGCTGACCTTATGTAACTTATTCCATACCTGGCTCAGCCATATCTGTTCTATAGTCCTTACACATGCTGTTTTGAGGCACTGCCATTTTTTTCTTCAACTTCTGAGGTGCTAGAGCCCTGAATATTTCCTTGAACTTGTGCTTTCTATCCAGTCAATGTCCAGGTCTTCAATCAAGTCTCTGTTGACCTTAAAGCCTTCTCTGACCACTGCTTGCAACTGATTGTGGCAACCAGTGGTTTATGCTGTTGGATGACTGTTTCACTGGGGATGCTTTACAATCTCTGATTATATCCCAATGTATTTTACTTACTAGGTAGAACTTTACCTGAGTTGGATCTTGCACACTCATATATGGCTCTGTGACTGTCTCTTTTGCTGAACCATATGTTGACCAACAACAAGCCATTTGTGAAACAGAAGTCTAGATAGCCTCTCCTTCTTTATTCATGTTGCCCTACCCATGTGGACCCAGGTAGTCCTCATGTCCTGTTATAGCTGTCCTTATATGTGTGTTCATCTCCTCCATTGTCAACACCAATTCCTGCTGTCTTGTTTTATCTAGTAGGTTCTGCAACTGCTGCCAGAATACACTCTTTTCCTCACTATTATATCCCTGCTGTGCAGCATAGGCTGAGAATATGAATGTTGCCTTATCCTTATAATGAAGTCTGATTGCCATGAATCTGTCACTTATTCTGATGACACCTGTGATGATAGGAGGTACAGCTAGCTATGCCAGGAGAAGTAGGGCAGTGGATGTGTAACATATGCCAGCAACAGCTAGCTAGAATTTAGTAAATAATTATGTTATTTGAATATCAGACTGATTTTTACCGATGCTTGTCTTGAAAATCTATTTGTAAAGTTGCTTGTGTTAAAAATGTATTATTTTATTTAACATTTGTTTACAGGGAAAGTCCGACTTGGAACGAGACAATTTTCAGCGGAGGCCCAGGGAGAAATGCTCCAGATGCATGTCTTTGTAATGTAGGAGGAAACCGGAACACCCGGAGGAAACCCACATGAATGTAGGAGGACAGGCAAACTCCGCACAGATGGCACCCCAGCTGAGAATCAATCCAGAGAACCTCTTGCTGTGAGGCGACAACACTAAGCACTACGCCAATGTACCAACAATGGGTCCTGACTGTATTGTAACTGAATTAAAGGTATATGTTTTAACAGAGGATACTGGAAGAGAAGAGGTTTAGCTCAGTCCCAGCTAACTTTGAAAATAGCTGAAATTAAATTAGGCCATAAAGATTGCATCTTACAGTTCCAATTGCAACCAAAGACAAAATGTCTCTGAGAAGCCTGGCTTAAAAGCTCTGTAGGAGGATCAGAAGTGTTAAAATTATTTTATGACTTCCAGGAGCTGCAGCACATCCTAGCAAAAGAGTGTGTATTATTGACACATAGGTGCTAACTCCTGGCAGGTTCTAGCCAAAGGAGATAGTGTGGGAACCAGAAGTCAGATGACCAAATGTGATGTCATCCTGTAAGCTATTCCAGAAATAATATTTAGATATTCTATCAAGAAGTCTGTCATTCAGACTGAGCACTCTCTTTGTGGAACCTGGCATAGAAGGATCTTTTACCTACTTCATCTTGCTTTGCTCTAGTAAGTGAACCAGGAATAGTAACTATTTTTATTAGTCAGGAAAATATAGTGAGATTAATTAAGTACTGTTTTTCTTTATCTGTGTTAATCTATTCATCTGTGTTATTTTAATATTTCCCATGATTGAAACTCTGGTATTTACTGTAAATAGATATTTAGCATTTTCTTGTTCTTTTATTATGTATTATTAAATGTATTTAATTGTTTCATTGTGGCTGGTCCTTTTAGAAAATATTTAAGCTGTGAGAGTATTTGCATGTATTTATTTGGTGATAACTGTGGCCTCTCCTAAAATCCTGGCTGTTTGGTCAGCAATACTACTTGTATTAATTTTAACTTCATTCGGTATAATTGGATACCATTTTAAGAGCCTTATACTAACTGACTGGTGGCAGTGAATCTATCTTGTAGTCTGGGCAAACTTGGTAAAGCAGGTAATTTTTGCCAGCCTTTCCCAGGTGTGTGTTTGTGTGTGTGTGTGTGTGTGTGTGTGTGTGTGTGTGTGTGTGTGTGTGTGTGTGTGTGTGTGTGTGTGTGTGTGTGTGTTTGTGTGTGTGTGAAAATTAAATCTCAAAGAGTATGTGTGTCAGCTACTTGGAACAGGGACATGAAGCACTGGTTTCGCAGAGAGGGTGCTGGAGGACTTGGCTTGGACACTTGGCTGAGGAATTAACCCTACAGCTGTGCTAGTGGAGAGCCTTATTGGGGGCCCTGGAGGGAGACAGATACAACGAAATCCAGAGCCTGGGCTGACTGTGTTCCTTTGTGCTCTTACTGGAAATTGTACTTGATGCAAAGAGGTCTGCATCTGGAAATAACTGAGTGCATCCATTTGTATTCCAAGTGAACACCCCTCTCCAGTGTCAGTGGTGAGAATTCAGGTTCATTGATTATTGGCCCAGAGTGGGGATGTCATAGCATCCCTCACCGTCTTCTGAAACCTCTCCCTCACAATTTCCACACTATTTCTTGTGTCTGTACTCCCCTGAGTACAAGGCTGTGGATCTTAAGCCAAATGGCTTTGATGCACTGCCCTTCCTTCTTGTCTCCTGGATACATAGAATGTCCAGCCTCCTCCTTAGCATCATGACATCCACTTCCAAGATGCATCCTGCCAGTGAACCTATATTGAGTATAGAAATCCTAAGTTCATGTTTGGCAGTTTGCTTGGTTTATGTCCAGAGAGATATCCTAGTTAACCCAAGCTAGGCAACTGAACACCAGCTAGCCAGTAGCTTATTGACCCCTGGCTGGTGGGCTTTATGGCAGGCACACTCTGACAGATATACCCTTTCCACCATTAGCATGGGTCTCTGGTGTAGATCACAGTAGGCCAGGTCCTCAACCCACTTATCACAGGGAAGTATTCATGCCCACGTTTTGCTGACATTAGTCAATGCAGGCAAAAATGTTTACACATCAAATGGCCAGCCCTGACACATCTCAGTATGTGATCTGTGTTCTCCTGTGTAGAGGATACTGTGCACCACAGCTAATGCCTAAAGTAATCTGTATAACTCTTTCCCAGATAGGCACCATCTAGATTATGTGCTGGTGCCCACAACTCTGTTCTTGGGGAGTTTGAGGTGGAACGTTCCAGCATGTTTTGAGGAGATGGGTGGAACCCTACAGAGCACAAGGAGAACATGCAAACTGCTCACAGGCATTGGCTGAAGGTCAGGACCTTAACTATTATGACAACCGCTGAGAGGTACATACTGCATATATGGGGAGCAGAGGTAAGAAGATAAATGGGAGGGGAGAGAAAGAGGAGTTAATCAAACAGGTGATGGATAAATCCTAGTTGCATAATAAAACTACTTTTTTAATGAGATTAAGGTGGTTTTCTAGTTATGTGACCAAAATGATGATGTTGGGGTAAACCTTGGTAGGCCCTCTTTGTGCCTGTCCACCACTGGGATGCCTCATAAGTTTCCCCAGTTTTCAGTGATGGCCCTAGTGATGTGATCATCACATTCTGGAGACTGCTGCATGACAAAACACCATGCTGGTGCGTCTAGCCATATCTTCCATCATGGCCATATCCTACTAGGTATTGCTGACATAGATGATTCCCTGTGACTGATTTCTTGCTGGATGGATCTAGTCGGCCATCATGGTTGGCATTTGTGACTACAGCTGCACAGCTGAGCTGCCTGTGTAATTTGGAATAAGTGTTGTCTGTCCGTGTCCTAAAAGGTGCTTACCAGTCTTTTATCATTACATCTTGGTGCTTTGCTTTGGCTGCATTTTGTGGAGAAATGTTTCTACTGTACCTTGCTTTTTATACAACATTGAAGACATATCAGCATTCATAATGTATTCACAGTATAACACAATCCATTGTACCATATAATATGGAATCTTCTACTTTTTGACCAAAATAAGTTTGCCAACATTTCACTTTGGGTACTTTTGTGGTGTGTACATCTGTACTGTGCAGATAATTTTAGCTTATTCTTTGGTGCATGCTTTGCTACTTGTGCTGTGTGTACTTTGGTGGCATCCAATGTGCTTTCTACTCAAATGCATCACTTACCACTTTTGCTGTAATTTACTAAATGTGCTGTTGCAGATCTGGTGACAACTGGCAGTAATACTGCTTCTTGAACATACTTGCTTGATTGTGTTTAAAACAGTATTTCAGTGGTCCAACTGAGGCATTCAAGCACCTGCGTTATGTCTTTCATCTGATCAGAAACACAGTTCACAGATATTGTTGTTTGGGCATGTCTTATTTAATAATTTATTCACCTACTATACTCTCTTGATGGATCAGTGTCAGCAACAGCAGATCAGGACATAACCCATAGCAAGTGTATGAGGCATATGCATAGTTGCCTCTCTGTTCAGACTGTTATTTACAGCCTGTAGTTCAGTGGATCCTGAACGTACTTGCCTCTGAGAGGCCCTTTTCCTACACTGGCACATAAGAATGACTGGCTGGGCTTGTTGCTGCATAGTATATGTGTACTGTCTGCATTGAAGCATGTTGGGAGCTCACGTTCATGACAATGCTGTCAGTATGCTGATGGAGTGGTACTGTTTACATCTGATAAACTACCCACTCCCTAAAGCCATTAGGTGTCTTTACATGTACATTTGTGTAGTTTTTGGTACACATAATGGATGGTATGCCTGCTGCTATATGGAATTACCTCATGGCTTCCTTATGTTACTGGATCACATTAAAAAACTATGTTCCCAGTCTTGGTGTGTTGTCAGTATTCAGAATTGTGGGTGCAGATACCTGAGGCACACCAGCTACGTACAGTGTGGGACTTCAGAAAGTTTTGATAGCTAATACATAAGAGGTGTATCTCTATTCCCTAGAGATGTAAAGCATCTCTGATCTGGGACATATGCTTCTTGCATGACATATATAGGCTCATGTGTCCCTGTCCACAGATCACTGATCAAATATTTTCTGATTCATTGGTGTGGTAGGATGCCCTGAGTGTGAATCATTGTCATTGCCACTTCCATTGCACAAACATGGTACCACATTATGTGATACCAGTTGTATCTATAAGCTGCATATTGTAGTGACAAGATTGCATGTTGTTTTGTAGTCTTATAGTTGTTTTAGCATTTCTGTTGTCTTTACATGTCAATAAATTGTGAGGTACATAGCAATATTCTTAGCATTGTAACATTTTAGCATATCTGAATTTTCTTCATTTTTCACCATGTGCTGGGGGGGGGGGTTAGTGGGTCAACATACAGACAGCTCATGAAGTTCATTGTGAGATACCACAGACAGCATAACTTGAGGATTTATTTATGTATGTATTTTTGTTTGTTTATTTACTTGGGTATTGCTTCAGAAAAGAGTAGAGATAATTTTTAAAAGTTGCATGGCAAGAGGTTCCCTATTCAAGAATGTCTGACCTAAAAGTACTGCACATCACTGGAAAGTCCTAGGAACTATAATTTTATACTGATGTTGGCACCTTTCCATCCTGAGTGGTAGGTGCCACTGAAGAGGGTTTTTAACTTGAGTGTTGCAGCATCTTTGTGATATATGAAATGCAAAGCACTCATGAGCATAGGTATTTTCTGAGCATAGGCATATATCTCTGAATGAGAGAACGTTCCCAAATAAGATAACTTAGTGACAATGACAGGGTACATCTGCAGTAAATCTAGTAATATTATATGCTGTAGAAAGACACAATAAATGACTTTGGTGCAGATTTCACAAAAACACACTGCCAAATAGATGAGGTAGAAGTCCAGAATGCGAGTTTTTGTTTTAAATGTGAATGATTTGCTGAGTGATACACATTAAGGACATTAATTGTGTGATGTTATTTTAAATGACTGGTTTGTTTAAGGATAAATAAGCAATTCAACTTGGACTTTGCTGCAGCTATATTTGAAGTGAAGTAAACAGTTCAGATTAAAACTTTTTGGAACAGCCGAAGGGTACTTTTTTATGCTGGTGTTAGCAGATAGGCTATGGAAGCAGCTTGTTAAATGTGTGATTGAATTGAGTGTTGTGACACATTCTTAATCACCTACAGCTCAACTGAAAATCTTGAGATTGCCAAAGGCTGGGATAGCAAAACGGGTTCTGAGATTTACACATCTGTTAAGATAAACAAGAACATTTATCTAACTACTTTTTGTTTCACAGATTGATTATTTGCTACATCTGAGTTTGTGTAGCATTCGGTTGACATAAAAACTCTACATAATATGTTAGAATTCATCTTTAGATTGTTAAAATACAAACAAAAACATACAAATTTGTAGTATTCAAAATGTATGTATAAAAGAAAAAAGTATAGTAAATAAAAAGTAGAATGGTTTATTTAGCTAGTTGTGCTTTACTTTTAGGTCCAGATAAGAAACAACTTATCAAGCCAGTATGTCATTCGTACTCAACCGACCAATGCATGTCTTTCAACCTTAGAATGTGCAGCTATAGCGCTTACAGTTATGGAAAAAAATCCAGTAGTTCAAGAGGCGAGTATAAAAGTCTTTGAAAATGTCTGTAAAGTGTAATGATTTTTAGAGTACAATTGTGTTAAATCTGTTTGCTCAAAGAAACCTACATTCCTAATCTACTTAAATGAAAGGGTGGCAGAGTGGCTGAAAAATATTTTTTCTCAAAATGTCATGTTACAGGGTTTACCCTGTCTCCTGGTTTTCTGGTAGCTTTGTGTGTGTGTGTGTGTGTGTGTGTGTGTGTGTGTGTGTGTGTGTCTGTAAATATATATGTACACACACACACACACACACACACACACACACACACACACACACGGCATATGTTTACACACACTCCAATGCATATCTGGATAATGTATATAGTTAAATACAGTGTGTGAGAATGAGAGATATGTATCTATAGATGTAAAAATATAAATATTTGTAATAAGCTTATTTGCATAAACTGAAAGCATATGTGTGAGTGTGTGTGTGTGTGTGTGTGTGTGTGTGTGTGTGTGTGTGTGTGTGTGTGTGTGTGTGTGTGTGTGTGTGTGTAGAGGTAATGAGACCTCATGTCTCATCAAACATAATTTTGGTGAGTGCAAAAACGAGTGGCGCTATTCTTCAAAATTACCTTTTGCCAACAGTACAGTTTGCTTTTTTCTCCACTGATCTGCAACCTCTGGGTTGTGTGAGAGGGTGTTCCCCCACATGGGGGGGTGCAAGAGGGCTTTCCCCACTGCAAAAACAAAATTGATGAGTTGCTTATCAAAGATGGTTTCAGCAAATGATCTCCATTTTTTTTTTCTGTTCACTGAAATTACCTTTGATGACTCAACATGAATCCGTATATATCTATATCTATATATATAAAATATGTGTGTGTATGTATAAAATCTTTAATTTTTGAACATAATTTTGATTGACATTAACAATATTCACAGAAGCCTACCAAATCACTCATTAACTGTCTGAGACAGGCTTTAACTTGGGTTCAGTAGGGTGCAGGACCATGTTCAGTGCTATTTTCTGGTCAACGTGTAGGTTGTCATTCCGCGTGTTGACCAAAACCTATTGAACAAAAGCAGGTACAACTGCGTGCGTATATATACACACACACACACACACTCCATGTGTTGATCAAAACCCATTGAACAAAAGCTGATGTAACTGTGCGCACGCGCACACACACACACACACACACACACAATATATAATATATAATATGTAATACACATGTAGCATAAACAGAGAAAAAGAGAGAGATATGCTAACAGTTAAAAAAATAACCAACTCCAAATGAAGAGGCATATCTGAAACACTGTTGTTTTTCTTATTTTAACAGAAGTTAAAATATTTACTTGCCTTGTATGTTACAATATTAACTACTGCACTAGGGGTTAGCTTTAGATTTTTGGTGTCTTCATTGAGATCATTGGGTATGGTGACCCTTAATGGGTTATTAATATTGGATAATTTACAATAGGATTAATAGAGTCAGGGGACTGATGACATAATTAGTAATTAGCAGTTGAGCAATTTGCTCCATGTCTTAGATGATAGAATAGTTATATGTTATGTTGTCTTATCTCGCCTTCATTTTTACAATGATGGGTTCGGAGCCGATCCTTGGCTCCGACTTGGCCGAATACCCAGCTGAAAGACTCAAACTTGGCTCATGGCAAGCAGGTATCCCATAATGCAGTGGTGTAACTCCCCAGATCTTGTTTGCCGCTTTACGAGGTTGGATGCGCTTTTCTTGGCCGTGGCTAAGTTGTGAACATTTTTTCTACTTATTACCGTATTAAAACCTTTAATTTCTTTCTGTGTTATAGTTGATGTTTTTTCTTGCATTGTAGTTTGGACATAGTATATCCAGATTGTTTTAGCTATTATTCCCTTTGGTGCTGCCTTTGGCCTTCATTTTCATAGGCCTTGCTGTATTCGTTGTAGTGGTCGTTGTTGTTGTGTCTTGTCGTATAGTTTAATAGCAGCTCGTTTAAGTTAGAGAGCTCTTCACCTGTTTTAGTTAGAGGGCTTGTAGTTGGTGTGTTGTTTCCTGGGATTTAGGGCCATTTTAGTTTGAGGCCTTATTTTCTTCCCCTGTTTATCTGTCTCCTCAGTGTTTTCTAGTAGTTAACTTTATATAGTAGTTTAGTAATTTCTTGTTGTTACATTGTGGTCTTTGTCATTATTATGTCTAAAGATCCAAAGGAGAGGGAACATAATCCTTTGGGCTTCAAAAAATGCCAGAAGTGTTCACAAAAGATGTCTATCACTGACGGTCATGTCATATGTATGTATTGCCTTGGAGCTATTCATTTACAAGAGGATTGTACATTCTGTCATTCCTTCAGTGCCAGGGTTTTACAAGAAAGGAGAAACAAATTGATCCTTAAGGGGCTTTTAAAGCCAACTTTTGAGGAAGCTATCCACAGTTCTTCTTCCTCTTCTTCTCCTTCTTCAAAAAAGGACAAACCTCAAAAGAGACAATCACCTGCTGCATCGGCTTATATGGAGCATCCAGTCAAGTTGCCAAAACTTTCTAAGGCTACTACCTCCTTGGTTCCACAGTCCTTGGAGCCATCGGAGGTTATCTTGATTGACAAGCCTGGTTCTTCAGCTTCAAAGTCTTCAGAGCTGCAAGATACCTCTTCTTGGAGCCAGTCCATGGATATTTCACCGGTTTCCCCTATATTGAGATCTTCCATTTTGCGCAGATCTTGTTCTCCGTCCCTACCCTCCAGGTGCACCAGGAGCTTATCTGACAATGACATGGAGCGGGTGGTGCGCAGGCTCTTGAAGTGGCCGGTGCTAACCAAATTATTTTCTGCTCCAACACATTTGGTCCAGGAGCCTACTATACCATTTGTACCCACTGTTGTTCCTCCTCTGAGCCAAGCTGGATCTTCAGAGCTGGAGTGCTTGGTACCACTTACTGTGGATCCATCAATTCCGAAACCCCCTTTAGTGATCACTGAACCAACTTCTGCTCCGACACTCTCGGCACTGTCCAGAGAGTCTGGGAGCCTGGGTTCCCCGGTCAGCCCCGAGGGGGGATTCTCTGTCCCAATCATCTTTGGTGCTGAGCTTACCCCTTGCAGCATTGGCCCAGGTTAGCTCAGCTCCTACATCGGCCTCTTGTCCGATCTCACTGTGTCTGGTGGCTTCCTCTGTCTCCTTGGAGCCGAGGGAGTCTTTGGAGCCAGTGGGATCCACCTTTGAGCTGATGAGGAGTGTGCTGTCTGCCCCTACAGCTTCACATAAGGATACCAGCACTCGTCCCCCTAAGGCACAAGCTACTGTCTCGGCACCACACATTCCACAGGACAGCAGAGATCCAGAGTCTCAGGATCCCTCATTGGGCAAACCCCCTCTCTTCCGAGACCTCCCCAGAATACCCTTCTGAGGAGCCCCTTCAGAAGAGAACTTGCAAGAGAAAGCACGTAGACTCTCCAGATGAGTCTGTCACTTCAGACACTGACCTCGAGGAGTCAGAAGGGTCCCCAAGGTCTTCCTTTGATGACATCTCATTCTCAGATATTCTAGAGATCCTGAAGCAGAGAGGCGGCTGGCAGGCCACCACCCCTTCTGATGAGGAGTCAATGTACCTGAAGGCTTTTAGATCTCAACCTTCAGTCTTCTGGGTGTCTCCCTTTTGACGAGCTAATGGACTTGGTCAGTTGAAAGGCGTGGGAGTCACCTGACACAATGGAACCAGTCCCTCGGAGGCCAAACAAATTCTTATCAGCTCCTTCCGGAAAGGATTTCCTGACTAAGGGGCTACCCGTAGATGCTATGGTGGTGGCAGCAGCCACCAAAGAAGGAACTTTCAGAGACATCCTCATCTGTTCATCCTCCGAATAAAGACTCTCAAACGATGAACAGATAAGGGAAGTGTGTCTTTTCGTCAGTGACCTTTACTCTTCGATCGCAGAACTACCTCACTCATTTCACAAGGCTAAAGAGAGGTCTCCTGAAAGAACTAGGAGATACTCTACAAGGTACATTGGCTGCGGGGGTGAATGAGAAGGTCTCCTCCCAGCTATCCACCTGAAATTCCATCGTCAACTCCTCCATGAGGCTGATCTCTTACGCAGCTTTTGGAGTGAACAGGGCAGCGAGTTCCGGAGTTTCCCTTAGGAGACACTCCTGGATGTGCTTGTGCAATTTTGCAGAGCCCTTTAAGTCTACTTTTACTAATCCCCCTTTTGACAGTTCCTCACTCTTTGGATCCAAAGTAAAAGGCGCTCTCTCCCAATGCGAGCAGGAAGGAAAAGCTCTCTCTGCCGTTGGATTACGTTTTTCCGTACCTTCATGACCTTATCCTAAAGGTCAGAAGAGTGGGAAAATGTGGTTCAAAAGATCCCAGAGAGTTTTCCAGGATGCACGGGGTGATTTCTTCCCCAGAGGCAGAGGGGGAGGTAACAATGGTAGATGCCACCCTAGAGGCAGTGGGGGCCTGCAGAACCAGGGTGACCATGATTCCTTTTGCGGATGCTCTTATCAGCGCTCCTGAAAGGAGGTCCGACTACTCTGCTCTAGAGGCAGTCGGGAGACATTTATCTGTGTACCCAGAAGCCTGGCAAACTATCACAAGAGACAAGTGGGTACTAAGAATAATATCCAGAGGATATTCCATTCCCTTTTCCAATCCTGTTGCACAGACCAGAACAATCCCAGATGTTCCACCCAATCAAAGGGAGCAAGAAACTATAGAGATTCAAAAGTTGCTGCACAAAAGAGTCATCCAAGAAGTCCCCGCAGACCAAATAGAATTCGGAACTTACTCAAGATTCTTTTTGGTGCCAAAAAGAACAAGGAATTGGAGATCCATATTAGACCTAAGCAAATTAAATGAATCTGTCAAGAAGTCAAAGTTCCGAATGGTGACACTGCAATCTATACTTCCCTTTTTAGGGAAAGACGATTGGATGTGCTCAATAGACCTTCAAGATGCTTACTACCATATAAAAATGGACAGGGCATTGAGAAGGTACTTACGCTTCCGACTGGGAGCCAGTCATTATCAGTTCCGAGTTGTGCCCTTTGGTCTCACTACAGCCCCAGAGTGTTCACTAAATACATGACAGTAGTCATGGCTCACCTGAGGCATCTAGGATTCTGAGTGTTTCCCTATCTAGACGACTAGCTCCTATCTGCCACCACCAAGCATCTACTCCAACAAGCCAGGGATCTGACTTTGGAAATCTGTGCTCAGTTGTGTATTACAGTCAACTTTCAAAAATCTGCCTTGTTGCCCTGTCAACATATTACATTTATAGGTGCAGATCTAGACACCGCTTCTATGGTAGCACGTCTTCCAAAAGACAAGAGTTTCAGCACTCAGGCAACAGATGCTTCATCTTCTTCCCAAGTCCAAGGTGAAAGCAAAGTTAGTTCTAAGATTAAGGACAATGGCTTCTCCAATAACACTGATTCCCCTTGCCAGAATGCACATGAGGATCCTTCAATTGCTTTTGTTCTCCCAATGGTCACTTCAAGAGCTTTCTATGTCTCACCTTATCAAGATAATGGAATCATGCAAAAACGACTTAAGATGGTGGATACACTCCAGCCATGTGACCATAGGGAGACCCTTTGTTCCATAGCAACCCTTAGCTACAGTGACCACGGATGCTTCCCAGATAGGGTGGGGGTGGGGGGGCATTATCTGGGAAGAATAGTCCAAGGTATATGGCAAGAACACAAGGCTCACTTGCATATAAATGTCCTAGAGATGAGAGCAGTGCTTCTTGTGTTGCAAGCACTTTACGACTCTCTCCCTCTAGGGACAGTTGCGATACAGTCAGACAACATGTCTGTGGTTTGGTACATAAACAAGCAGGGGGGAACCAGATATTACCCTCTTTTTTTGAGGCTGTAAGAGTTTGGCAATGGGCATTTTCTTCCCAGCACTTTTTAATAGCAATGCACATTCCGGGGAAGTCCAACGTGATAGCAGACAAGCTAAGCTGGGCAATTTTAATGCCTCACGTGTGGTCTCTCAATCAGAATGTAGCGGAAAAAATTTTACGAACATGTTGTCTGCATTGCTGCAATCTTTTTGCCACACCCATGAATGCCAAGTGCATCAACTACTTTACCATAATCCCCCCTCCAGAGGAGACACTGAGAGATACAGTTGTTCACGATTGGCCCTTGGGACTTCTATATGCCTTTCCTCCATTTCATCTCATACCCAGAGTCATTCAGAAAGCACAGTCCTTGGGAAGAAGCATGATTCTCATTGCTCCTTACTGGCCTCGTCAAGTTTGGTTCCCCTTCCTTTGGCCTCATCTTCAGGAGAAGCCTTGGACTCTGGTCCCAGTTCCAGACCTGCTGACACATATGTCAGGTGCGCTTCATCCCTCTCTCCACACCCTCAACTTGACAGCTTGGCTGCTCCACTTCCCAATATAGTCAGGCTTCAGAATTTCACTCCAACAGTTAAACACATCTTGGTATCCTCTCATAAAGCTTCCACCAGAAAACTGTATTCTAGCAAATGGAAAAGGTTTTCCCTCTTGTCTCAAAACAGGAACATTGACCCTTTTTCTGCGTCTATGCACTCTATTTTGGAATTTTTGGTGGAACTCTTCCAAAAGGGTTCAGCTGCAGCAACTATCAGAGTACAATTTGCTGCAATCTCAAATTTCCACATTGTTGATCCTACCTAGAACTTAATGTCACACAGGTTGTGTAGAGCCTTCTTGAAAGGTGCCTCCTTATTAAGACCTCCCTTTAAGGAACCCCTTCCTACTTGGGATTTAATTTTTTTTTCTGTCTCACCTAACATCACCACCTTTTGAACCCTACTCATCTTCAGGCCTCAAGTTCCTTTCCTGGAAGACCATTTTTCTGGTTCCTATAACATCTGCTAGAAGAGTATCAGAGTTGCAATCCCTATATATCAAGCTGCCATATTTGATATTTCATAAGGATAGGGTATCCTTGCAAACTAATCCATCCTTTTTACCTAAAATCTCTTCTTCAACTAATATAAATCAATCTGTTGAGCTTCCAGTGTTTTTTCCTAATCACAGCAACAAGGCAGAATACAAATTACATCAACGGGACATGCACAGACAACTCAGATTCTATTTGCATAGGACAAAAGATTTTACCAAATCTGACCAGTTGTTTGTATCCTTTTCAGATGCAAAAAAGGGTAGCTCAGTTTCTAAAACTACTCTTTCCAATTGGCTCTCAAACTGTATTACATTCATCTGTGTACTATTATTCTGTAGTAAAAATAAAACATTAGATTTATTTATTAGTTTATGTTTTGTCATAAATTATGTTAAAAGAGAAGTAAACTATTGGAATCCTGGATCATCTGCAGATGTAACATCTCCTCCATTCCTTACCCAGGGTCGTAACTCACTCATACACACAGTAAGGGGCCTGTTTGATGGGACAGTGATGCCATGTGTCTGCATGGTGGTTGATCAGGTGGCTGTACCCTGCTTTACCAGTAAACATGTCAGCAAACTCCTGTAGTTCTCCTTGGATCTCCTTAACCTGTGTAGGAGGTAGCTGCATATTTTGTGTTGTCACCCTACACTTTTTTCTTTCTCTCTTTTGTCTCTTTTCCTCCTCCTTAGTTTTATGCCTTACTGTCATTCACATCCCATGCCCAATGATTGTACATATTACAAATGCTTTGTTCTTTGTAAATAATTTTTTCCATATAAAAGTTGTTATATGATGTTATGACAGTGTACAAGTGCTCTTCATACCTATTTTATTTGCCAAATTATTGTATCATGTCTACTTGTGATTGTGTTCATTTATGCTGCATGTTATCCTTACCACTATATGTTTCTATACTTGCTCTTACATTACTGCTGTTGTGCTGATCTTGATTAAAATTTGTTTCTTTGATGGTTTTCCTTGTGTTGAGCCAGAAAACTCTCTATGTGGATCAGTGCTCTAAGTTGGTCATCAAACTTTAAATAACTAAATGAAATAAATTAAAAGAATATCTATAGTTTAAGTACTCAACACACTCCAGCATCTTTTGGAGGTCTACAGACAACACACATTAGACCTTGCTACTAAGAAGTTGGTTCATTTTGAAACATGAAAGCTAATGAAAACATATGACTCATCACAGCCCCAACTCTCACCTTCTAAGCTCGTTGTCCTTGGATGCCATAAGGTACTAGATAAATGAATTAGTGGGGTTGCACTTAATGGGTGTGGGAAAACTGTGGACCCAAATTGAACCTGAAAAATGTCTAACGTTCCATTGTACATTGTGATCTTGTATTACCCTTTTTCTTTCTCAAGCTTCCAATCATCTCCTGTACTCGCTGTCAGACGTTGGAGTTCCTTACCAGTTAATTCTCATACCTTCTTATAGTCAGTGTGTTTTTACGAAAGATTACTCAACAATGATAATAGCAAAAATCACTGGCATCTCCTTAGAAACAACATTGCTAACCCACCACCACACTTAAAACTATTTCTGAAAGTTTATTTTATTTCTTTAATTATTTGTTAAACTGAGTTAGTGGAATAATATATGCTGATCTTTTCCAGCCATATTCCAGGTCATAAGTATAACAGTAAAGGTTAAATGCAGGGACAGTTTAGAGAAGTCGTTAAGAATTGTGTTTTTACAGGTCGGAAGAAATCAGTATGCATTAATGAAACCCATGTGGCTGTAGAGAAAACATGAAAAATCCCACAGTTTGTTCAGCTTGCTATAATACACACATACTCCAAAACTCCTTCCTAGCTTACCTCTCAACTGTTCAGATTTTCACAGAATGTCAAGATTTTGCATCATTTTTGCTCTGTTCCTCAAAATATTCGTCTTTTTTGGCAAATCACTGAGAACTGAAGTCATAAGTTCATAGGTTCATAGGTTCATACTAGGCTATCTGCCCTGAGGCAATTATAAGCCTAGCCCGATTTTGTTTGGCTTACACCACCCCTTGATTTGAGTATCCTGTGCCCTTTTTAAGGTTTAGTTTGCTGTGGCTCTGTCTAATAGTGACACGGAAGTAATCCCCGGGACAAACCTACGATTCCCCCATCCACTCATCAAGATTCTTCTTGAAGAGATTCAGTGAGGTGCTCTGCCTAACATGAATTGGAATTCTATTCCAGAGCGAAGGGAGCCTCTGGGTTATGAATCTGTCCCTCCAGCAAGTTCTATTTATTTCAGTGCTGAGGTTCAAGTCCCTCGAGCGTGTGGCTCTAAGGGATTTAGATTTACTGAGGTGGAGCATGTCCATTAATTCTGGATTGGACATAGCTTTATATGTCAGGCATAGATCGCCTCGACGTAGGCGGTATGCAACTGAGTAGAGCTGGAGTTTTTTTAACCGAGCAGCATATGGCATCTGTTTGAGTCCCTTGATCCTCTTGGTGAGGTACTTTTGGGATCTTTCTAATTGCTGCAGGTGTCAGGTAAGGTACATCCCAAAAGGGGCATTGTATTCTATGATGGGCCAGATGAGGAATGAATAAAGGGGCATGATTACCTCTCTTGATCTAGAGGTGAATCCTTTCATGATGAGGTGGGCTATGTAAAAGGTCTTTCTAACCACTTTGGCAATGTGGTTGTCAAAGGAGAGATTGCTATCAACTTGGGTCCCCAGATCCCTAATTTCTTTCTCTGTACATAATGGGTTACCGCCTGTGTGGTAATTTGTGGGCACATTGTTTTTGCCAAAGGGTATGACTATACACTTTTTGGCATTTAGCTTTAGACCATGGCTCTGGCACCAGTTATCCATCTCTGTGAGACCTTTTTGAAGGATGTTTGTGTCAGCTGGAGAGTTGATTATGGCACCTAGTTTGCAGTCGTCTGCGAACTAAAATATGCATGGTAACATAAATCCTGTTATTTCTGTCAAGTTTCTAAGATCATCATTTAAAATCTGTCCCTATTTTTGGGCCTTTGTCCCCCTATTATTTTAGGCTTTGTCCAGATTTCTTACATTAAGAAGTTGAGAAGTATGCTTCCCATTCCAGTCCAAACATTCTCTAGCTTAAGGTCTCTGTTTGTCCTCTTATTTTGTATATGACTCTAGCCTGTGATACCCATCTAGTCAGATTCTTTCTATTACTGTTTTTTCCTCTTTCACTCAGGTGAGTCGTGAGTCATCTTTCTGTCCACCTTGACCTTCCACCACTCAGTACAGACACACACACACACACACACACACACACACACACACACACACACACACACACACACAAACGTCTCATGTTTCACTTCTCTGGGATTAATTTGCTCCTAAAAATTTTTTTTTCGTTTTGCTGACTTTGTAACAAAGGAAAATGTAACACGTTTCAAGAAGTCTACAAATGAAGCCCGGTCTTATATTCTGAGACATTAACTACAGAGGTACAGAAAATCAGATGGTTAATCCAGTCAGTTTGGATTTGAAAACACTGTTGAGTACTCAGCAATAGTAAGTGATCAGTTTAGGAACATGTGCAGCTAATACTGTGAGTCATCCAGGAGGAGTGAAGCTGCAGATGTTCTTTGTGTTTCACTGTTGCAGTCATCACATTTGGGTTATCCCTGCCAGGGTAGCCCTCAGTCGGCCCGAAAACCAGAGGCTTAGTATTTCTGCGTCGGTTGTTGTCACTTCAGGACTGATGTCAGGTCATCAGTAGTATAAAGTAAGGTAGCTGACGCCATTACATCAGTCTTTCTTGTCGAAGAGCCCCAAGCAGAAGCAGTTCACATGAGTGCTGATCGGCCGCTACCCGGGTTTCATTTTCTGAATTGAAACTGAAGTCTTCTAAAGCTAAGTACCCTGTTGGGGATCCTTTTTTTTACTCTAACCAATGTCAGAAAAAGTTAACAATTGTCTCGCCCATGGAAAGCAAATACCACACCGAGACTTTCATTCTTACTGCGTCACTTGCTTAGGCCCAGAACATGGCGACCCCCGCTGTCACTTTTGTGCTTTGTTCAACACCAGAACTATACGTCGTCAGGCCCTTATTGTAGCTAGATATTTTCGAACTCAGTCCTCGATTTCCGATATGGCTTCGGTAAGCAATCCAACATCAGATCTTCCGAAAAAACGTAAGGATAAAGACAGAGACAGACTGCACAGGTCCAAACCTTCCGACAATGCTTCCATTAAGCTAGTTGTCAGTTCTCCAATCCTTAGTGAGGTGGTTTCGCAGCCCCTGATGCCCACTTCTGTGGATTTGTAGGCCACTACCGAGACCCTTTCAGAATCCGGTATGCCACAAAACTCTTCATCGACTAAGGATCCTGCAGTTGTCTCTACCTTGGATGTTCCTGGAGCCGCTGATCAGGCACCAACTTCCGAGAAGTACTTTGCACTACTGATTCTCAACACAAACCGATGACTTCTTTTGCATCTTCTGTTCTTTCAAAAACTATAGAGTTTCTAAGGCCCAGGGTATGAACCACACCCAAGAAACCAATGACCCCATCTCAGGCACCTGCTTCCTTGTCTCAGTCTCAAATGCTTAAAATGACATAAGAGCTTATAATGTTGATCAGGGGAACCCAAGCTACCCCTTCCAAAAGAAAAAGAGATTTGTCCCCAGTAGTCTTATCTGAACAGGAGTCCGATGACTCTGATGCCTCTGAATATGAAGACATGCAATCCCTCTCTGCTTATGAGGATTCTGATGCAGAGGAATCTATTCCTTCAGCCGCTCCACCCCAGGATTTTTCCTTTGGGGAAACCCTTCATACTTTAAAGGAGCATTTCCAGTGGGAATGTCAGAACTACCCTCAGTCTAAAAAGAGACTCAGGGAATTTTTAGATCTACCACAGCACAGATCCCTGGCCATTCCTTCTGTCCTGGATGTTGTGGATGATATTTTCATGGAATCTAGTTTAACTCCTGACACCCTCCCTTCCGCTCCCAGGAAGCCTGACAGGTATTACAGAGTACCTGACTCTCACAAATTTCTTTTCAAAAATCCTACTGCTGACCCTGAGGTCATCTCCCAAGGACCTAAAGAAATTAAAGCAACTTCTTCTTAGAATCCCACCCCCTCAGATAGGGATTCACGAGCATTAGACAGATGGGGTAAAAAAGTATACACCTCTGCTACTCTTGCTATTAGAGCACTAAATTATCAGTTCCATATGCTAAAATTCCAGCAGCATACCATGGAACTCCTCAGACAAAAAAATATCAACTTTTCCTGCTTGTGCAGAAAATAAAGAGTTGCAAGACTTAATGCATTCTGCAAGTCAAGTAAGTAAGCACACGTTACACTGTGGTTTTGATGCCCTAGAAGCATCTTGCAGGGCAGCAGTCACTGGTTCGGTCCTTAGAAGGCATGCTTGGCTTAAGGAACAGCCCTTGCCAGAGCATGTCAAATCTAAACTATTGGATGCACCCTTGTACAAAGACAACTTATTTGGCACCATGGCAGAAGAGGTCTTAAAAAAGATGGAAGAAAAAGCTAAATCTACATAGACAGTTAAGGATTTCCTGCAGGGCCAGACACCCAGGTTCAGTAGGCATTGCCCCTCCAAACACTGGTCCTTTCCTGCCCCCTCCAGGTCAGTTCAGCCCAGACCTCGAGGAAGCAGACCCCCCCCCAGACAACAGCCACAGGGAATGCAGAGATCAAAGCAATGGAGTACCTCCACTTCTAAACCAGGGAGTGCAAAGCCACCCCCTTATGGTAAGAACCCCTCATGGTAAGAACTCACAATGACTCTCCACTTCCACCCCCTCACTCTGCCCACCTGCACCTGCCCCTGGGAGGAAAACTCTCCTTCCATGCAAGCACCTGGGCTACCATTACCAATGACCGCTGGCTCCTCAACATAGTGTCTCAGAGATACAGATTTTCTTTCCGCACACTACCAACCCAAAAGGGTTCTCAGATCTACCTCCAAACCAGTGGGGAGAGAACAAAAAGCAAGTCCTTTCCCTGCTTTCCTTGAGGGCAATAGAGCACATTCCTGCAGAACAGATAAGCCAAGGTTTCTACTCCAGGCTCTTCTTGGCACCCAGAAAAGAGGGCACCTGGTGCCCCATCCTCGATTTATCCATTCTAAACACCTTCTTGGTGATACCAAAATTCTAAATGCTCACCCTTCAGCAACTACTAGCTATGCTGTCCAAGGATGCCTGGCTAGCTACCCTAGACCTAAAAGAGGCCTACATACACATCCCAATCAGGGAGTCATGCAGGAAAAATCTGTTTCAGGGCAGGATCTCTGCACTTTCAGTTCTCTGCACTTCCCTTTGGCTTATTTACTGCTCCCAGAGTTTTCACAAAATGCCTGGCTCCCACCATTGCTTTTTGCAAGCAAAGAAATATTCAAATTTACCCATACTTAGATGACTGCCTAATTCAGGCAGACAGTCAGGAAAGGCTGCTCAAGCACCTGGCCTTTGTAAAGAACCTACTGACCTCCCTAGGGTACACTATCAATGAAAATAAATAAAAACTAGTACCAACCCCAAAAATTATATTCCTGGGAGCAAGCCTGGACACAGCATCCCAGATGGCATTCCTTACACCAGAAAAGTAAACTTTCCTGACAGCCTATTTCTCTCAGCTAGCCACCAGACCGCAGTTATCCACAAGGAAAATCCTGCAAGCTCTGGGGTTCATGGCATCTTGAATTCTACTCATTCAATATGCCAGACTGCATATGAGGAAACTTCAATGGTACCTAAAAAGCCTTTAGTGTCAACACTGTCAAGACCTGGAAACTCTTATACCAATGATACCTTGTCTAAGGAAAGATTTCCTTTAGTGGGCTGCAGCATGCTACCACTACAAGAGACTACCCTTCTCACTAGCCCATGCTGCCCAGACCCTCACCACAGACACATCAGACTATGCCTGGGGTGCACACTTGAACGGCAGGTGCATACAGGGCCAATGGTGCCCACATCAAATACATGTGCACATCAACCAAAAAGAGATGTTAGCTGTCCAGCATGCATTGACAGCTTTCAGACCCCTTCTCTCCCCAGGGGCTCTACTGATCAAAACAGACAACACCACAGTGATGTGGTATATCAACAAGCAGGGAGGGACTCACTCCTACCCTCTATACAGGCTCACCATGACCATTTGGCACACAGCCTCAGCCATGCAACTACATCTGTTAGCACAATTTCTGCCAGGCTCTCTAAACTCTCTGGCAGACAACTTAAGCAGAAATCTTCTGGATCCACACAAGTGGCAGTTAAACCAAATAAACTTCACCCTTATAACTCAGAAATGGAGCACCCTGAAGATAGACCTCTTTGCTTCCCACTCCAGCCATCAGCTCAGCAAGCTCTGCAGCAGGGAGCCTCACTGCAGGGCCTGGAAAGTGGATGCTGTATCTTTCCAGTGGGTCATCCTCTCGGTGTATGCATTTCCTCCACTACGTGTCATTACCAGGGTACTGCTCAAAATAAAGGAGGAAAAACCAAGGGCAATCCTGATTGCCCCAGACTGACCATGCCAGCACTGGTACCCACTGCTGCACAGCCTGTCCCCTCTGCCACCATGGCATCTCCCTCAGATCCCAACACTCCTGATCCAGAGGGAAGGAAAATTCATGCATTCCCAATTGCAGACCCTCAATTTGGCAGTCTGGCTTATTTTCTGGCCACTGTACAAGCTGCCAATCTCAGTAAGCAGGTTCTAGATGTTATATCTGAGGCCAGATGCCCTAGCACTAGAAAGTCTTATGCTGACAAATGGAAAAGGTTCTGCACCTGGTTCCAGGCTAAGGGAGCCGATATGGCATAGCCCACCCAGTTCCTACCTTTCATCTTGGATTACCTAGCTGACCTACTACACAGTGATCTATCCTTTTCCTGTATTAAAATTCATGCCTCTGCTATCTCTGCTCATTTCAGCACTGAGCATCTTCTTTCCTCACACCCTCTCATCAAACAGTTCCTCAGAGGGGCTAGCAACTTGAGGCCACCCAGAAGAGCACCTACCCCAGCTTGAGACCTAAACTTTGTGTTAGAGAAACTCACCCTACCCCCCTTTGAACCAACAGCTTCAGCAGAATTAAAGTTTCTCTCATGGAAGACAGCCTTGCTCCTGGCCATCACGTCAGCAAGAAGAGTATCCGAGCTACAAGCACTAATGGCTGTAGAGCCCTTCATCATTTTCCATGCTGACAGGGTCTTCCTCAGGACTAACCCATCCTTCCTGCCAAAAGTGGTGTCCAGTGTGGCTCTCAACCAATCCATTCATTTGCCCACCTTTTCCTCTAACCCACAAAACAAGGGGGAAAGAATACTGCACTCTCTAGATGTGCACAGACAGCTCAGATTCTATCTAGACAGGACTAAATCATTCATAAAGACTAATCAGTTGTTAGTCAGCTTTGCTGCAGGAGCAGAGGGCAAAACCATATCCAAACAAGCCATTTCCAAATGGATAGCACACTGCATCCATTTCTGCTACAAGCAACATGGGAAACCTGCCCCTAAGGGGGTCAGAACTCACTCTACCAGAGCAACCTCCACCTCTACAGCTTTCCTCAGAGGAGTCCCCACCAGGGACATCCTGGAGGCTGCAACATGGACATCTGTTCATACCTTCACCAGGCATTACCACCTGCCTTTCTTCTCCAAATCTAGGGCAGGCTTTACCACTGCAGTCTTGCAGGGCATCCTAGCCAGCCCCCAGTCTTCTTAACTGCCTCCACCCTTTTCCTCAGCTTTGGGAATCAACCCAAATGTGATGACTGCAACAGTGAAACACAAAGAACATAGTACAGTTGTGTACACTTCTCATAAATGTAGATGTTCGAGTGTATTCACTGTTGCAGTCCTGGTTTTCCTCCCTCCATCCCCCTTTCTCTCTCTCTTATTACAAGGAACGTTTTGGTACTTACTTTCTACTGGTGGGGTTCTTCCACCATATCCTGGCTCCCACTTGGGGGCTTCTGACAGTTAGGGCAAGAAAAACTGATGTAATGGCGTCAGCTGCCTTACTTTATACTACTGACGACTGACGTCAGTCCTGAAGTGACAGCAACTGATGCAGAAATACAAAGCCTCTGGTATTCGGGCTGACTGAGGGCTACCCTGGCAGGGATAACCCAAATGTGATGACTGCAACAGTGAATACACTCGAACATTTACATTTAGGGTAAGTGTACACAACTGTACTTTACTAATACAGGACTAGCCACATGTGCAGTGCATAATGGGAAATGCCTGTTCCACAAACAAGACTTATAACTACTAGTGAAGCAAGACTATTTGTAGGAAATTGCCTTGCACTTTGCTGTACACTCTGTCAAGCAAATCTTTGACTGAATGTTTGATCTGATGCTGTCAGTCTTCATTTTATCCTTGACAGATGGGTTTGGTTCCGACTTCAGAACCGACTAAGCCATTACAACAACTTGCACCAGCCAAAAACTCTCGAGCTTCACCTTTACCCAGAATCCTTGTCTCTCAATTACCTCAGATCTTGATGTGCATCATGCATACAGCTGCAGTAATCACAGATGGGTTTTCTGCTGTCAGGCGGGTCCTCGGTTGGCTGAATTCCAAAGTCTAGGTCCGGCGTCGGTTGTTGTCGCTTTCTTTCCTGATGTCAGTGAGGCAGGGGTATATAAGACACAGCCGATGCCATTTTCTTCAGTCTTTTTTGCCGCGCGGTGCCCGAAGCAGAAGCAGTTCACAAGTGCCGGTCGGCCAGCTCCTGAATTTACGAAAAATTGGAAACCGAAGTCTTCTTTAAAGCTAAGTACCCTGTTGGGGAAACTTTTCTTGCCTCAGACCGATGTCAGAAAAAGTTAACAATTGTATTTCTTGTGGGAAGCAAATACCGCATAAGGATTTCCATTCCCTCTGCATACCTTGTTTAGGCCCAGACCACAATGTCTCGGGCTGTCGCTTTTGCGCTATTTTCAATAAACGCACTATTAAGCGTCGGGCGGAGTTCGCCCAACACCTTTTTGGTAAAGCCTTTGATTATAAAATGTTGTCGGAGACTCCGACTACCGTTTTGTCCAAAAAACGCAAGGACAAGGACCGACACGCGAGGTCCGCGGTCTCCACTTACACCACGCCAAAACCGGCTACACGTGGTCCGGTTCTCAGCGAGACACCTATGCAGTCCCTGACTACCGACTACACTTCTTTGGCGGTGTCTTCTGTAACCGAGACCGCAGGTACCTCGGCCCATACCCAGACTACAACCACCGAAGCCACTGTGAGCGTTGAGCCTCCTAATGTGGACAGGTCCACTTCCACCCATGGTGTCTTTAGACCCTCATCTTCCTTTTCCATTAAGGCCTTTACTAAGTCCAAATCAGCCAGGCATCCCAAGAGGCCTGTTGCACAGGGCCCATCTCCAGGCCCCATGCCTAAAAAGCAGATGCTTAAAATGGCTGAGGATTTAATTACTCTTATCAGGGGTTCCCAACCCTCCAGACAAGAGACCCAGAGTGGAGGAAGATTCTCCTCTTCTGATCAGGGCTCCATTTTTCAGAACATTCTGATGTAGAGGAACACTCTTACTCCCCTTTTGAAGATTCTGATGCAGAGCAGTCCATTCCTTCTGTATCTCCTCCAGAGGATTTTTCTTTTGGGGAAACCTTGCACACCTTGAGGAACACTTCCATTGGGAAGGCCAAGACTTTTCTGATTCCAAGAAAAGACTTAGGGAATTTCTTTGTTACCTCAACACAGACCTCTGGTGATACCTCCTGTCTTGGACATACTTGATGATGTTTATTCGGAGGCTTGCCTTAATCCGGATTCCCTGCCTCCTGCCCCAGTCAAGCCTGATAGGTACTACATAGTTCCTAACTCCCACCAATTTCTTTACAAAAGCCATAATGCTGACCCTGAAACCATTTCTCAAGGCCCCAAGGGAATGAAGGCCTCTACTGCTAAGAATCCACTACCTTCCGAAAGAGGGTCAAGATCCTTAGAAAGGTGGGGAAAAAAGGTATATACCTCGGCCACCCTAGCCATGAGGGCCTTAAATTGTCAGTTTCATATGCTTAAATATCAGCAGTTTCTGTTATCACAATTAAGAAATAAAATGTCTCAACCTGAACAACCAGATTTGAAGGAGTTGCAGGATATGATGCATAGTGCAGAACAAGTGGGTAAACACACCTTACAATGTGGCTATGATGCCCTAGAGGCCTCAAGTAGAGCTGCTGTTACAGGATCAGTCATTCATAGACATACCTGGCTTAGGGAACAAATCTTGCCTGATCATGTGAAAGCTAAACCACTAGATGCTCCTTTACAAAAGGATGTGCTATTTGGTACTAATGCTGAGGAGATACTACGGAAAATGGAAGAAAAAGCCAAATCTATGCAAACTGTCAAAGCTTTTCTACAGGTTCAACCACCACGTTTTAGCAGAAATTGGCCTTCTAAAAATTGGTCCTTTCCTGCCATGGACAAGCCCCAAAGAGGTAGATACAGGCACACAAGGGGCAGAGGACAATCACAAGAATCATATAGAGGCAGGCAATGGCAAACTCCAGCACCAAGAGGTGGTGAAGACAGTGCACAACAATACAGGAAACAAACCCAATGACTTCCTCCTTTCCATGCCAAGCAAGTCTCAGCTGGCAGCACCCTTGGGAGGAAAACTGGCATTATTTACAAGAAATTGGCATATTGTCACAACAGACAAATGGATCCTGGACGTTATAAACAAAGGCTACAGATTTCATTTTCACACTCTTCCAAAAATGAGAGGCATGCCAAACCTGCCACACAATCAAAGGGCAGAGGCACAACTACAAATTTCAAAGCTCATAGACATGAAAGCTATTCAAGAGGTACCTACTCACGAACAAGGTCAAGGTTTTTATTCCAGGCTATTTCTGGTACCAAGGAAAGGAACCGACTGGAGACCAATTTTGGACTTATCCATCCTAAACACATTCTTACTCGCACCAAAATTCAAGATGCTCACATTACAGCAGCTTCTTCCCATGCTGGGCAAGGAGTTTTGGCTGGTAACATTGGACCTCAAGGAGGCATACCTGCATGTCCCAATCAGACAAAGCTGCAGAAGATACCTCAGATTTCTTGCAGGTTCAATTCACTATCAATTCTCTGCATTGCCCTTTGGCTTATCTACTGCGCCCAGAGTATTCACAAAATGCCTGGCATCAGTAATTGCCTACTGCAGACTTCAAGGGATACAAATTTACCCTTATTTGGACGACTGCCTGATCCAAGCGGACAGCAAGCACATACTTCTGGAACATCTGGCTTATGTAACACGGTTACTGAATTCCCTGGGATACACAGTCAACAAAGAGAAATCCAGGCTAACACCATCTCAGAAAATAACTTTCCTGGGTGCCAACTTGGACACAAACACCCAGATGGCCTATCTTACGCCAGAAAAACAGGGGCGACTAACTCAGTACTTCAAAATACTAGCAAATTGTACCAGGCTTACTGCAAGGAAAATCCTGCAGGCTCTGGGCTTCATGGCATCTAGCATTCTTTTAATCCCATGTGCAAAGTTGCATATGAGGAAACTTCAGTGGTACCTAAAAAACCTATGGTCTCAACACAGCCACAGTTTGGAAACAATAATACCAATAATTCCATGTTTGCAAAAGGAATTTCTATGGTGGGCCCAAGCATGTCAAACAAACACAGGTCTCCCATTCTGCAAGCCTCAAGCAAATCAAGTCATCACAACAGACGCCTCAGATTACGCCTGGGGGCTACACATGACAGACAGGTGCATTCAGGGCAAATGGTCCCAAAAGGAAAAGCACCTTCACATCAATCAGAAAGAAATGCTAGCAGTGATAAATGCAATTACAGCTTTCAAGGACCTCCTGCATCCAGGACAATTATTGATAAGAACAGACAACACCACAGTAATGTGGTACATAAACAAACAAGGAGGAACTCATTCATACCCCCTGTGCAGACTAGCCATGACACTTTGGAACTTGGCTCTGGAATGGCAAATCGAACTTCAGGCACAGTACTTGCCAGGTTTGGAAAACACGCTGGCAGACAATCTAAGCAGAAATATGACAGATCCACACGAATGGAAGTTGCATCCTCAAGTGTTTACAAAGATAATCCAAGCATGGGGGAGGCCAGACATAGATCTCTTCGCCTCCCACAGGAATCATCAATTGGAAAAGTTCTGTTCAAGGACCTTTCATCCAAAGGCCTGGAGAGTGGACGCCCTTTCATTCAGTTGGACAGCATGGACAGTTTATGCTTTCCCACCTCTGCCTCTTCTGCCCAAGGTACTCTTGAAAGCAAGAGCAGACAGACCGAAGATGATACTGATTGCTCCAGACTGGCCAAGACAACACTGGTACCCACTCCTGAGGAGCCTAACACATACTCCTCCCTGGTCCCTGCCTCTAATGCCTCTTCTGCTGACTCAGCACAGCTACAAAACTCTTCACAGTCAGCTGAAAACACTCAATCTGGCTGCATGGAAAATTCCTTAACACCACAACAGACCCTACTCCCCAAAGAGGTGCGGGATGTCATTTTGGAGGCCAGAAGGCCATCTACTAGAAAGGCTTACTCCGCAAAATGGAAACGGTTTTGCTCTTGGAATGAGAAAAAAGGCCAGGACCCTAGAAAACTGAATTTGCCTCAGGTATTACGGTATCTAGCTGAGCTGCTGAACAGTGGACTTTCATTTTCCTCCATAAAAATCCATGCCTCAGCCATTTCTGCAGAATTTAACACTGATCCACCCTTATTCTCTCACCCACTCTTAAGACAGTTCCTCAGAGGGGCTAAGAGTATAAGACCACCAAGGAAACAACCAATGCCAGCCTGGGATCTTAATTACATTCTAGAAAAATTAACATTGCCTCCCTTTGAACCAGCTGCCTCAGCAGATTTGCAATATTTGTCCTGGAAAACAGCCTTCCTTCTGGCCATTACCTCAGCTCGTAGGGTTTCAGAACTACAAGCCCTCATGGCTGTGCAGCCCTTTCTCATCTTCCATCAGGACAGGGTTTCCCTTCGAACCAACCCGTCATTTATGCCTAAAGTGGTATCCAGGGTAGCTTTAAATCAAGCCATACACTTACCTACCTTTTACCCCAATCCTCAAAACAAAGGGGAAAGGCTGCTACACTCCTTAGACATCCATAAACAGCTACGTTATTATTTGGACAGAACAAAGCCTTTCAGGAAATCAGAACAACTTTTTGTGTCCTATGCTGTAGGAGTTCAAGGGAAGCCATTTACCAAACAGACAATTTCAAAATGGATAGGCCACTGCATACGGTTTTGTTACTCCTATCATGGAAAATCTGTCCCTACAGGCATCAGATCCCACTCCACCAGGGCCACAGCTACCTCTACAGCCTTCCTCAGAGGAGTTCCTACTGGATGCACCCTTACAGCAGGATGCTTTATTTGGTGTGAAAGCAGAAGAGGTTTTAAAGAAAGTGGAGGATAAGGCAAAATCTATGTAGACGGTCAAGGATTTTTTACAGGTCCAACCCCCTCGTTTCAGCAGAAATTGGCCAACCAAAAACTGGTCCTTTCCAACTTCTGACAGACCTCAGAGGGGCAAATACAGATGCCCAAGGTGCAGAGGTCAGCCACAAGGCTCTTACAAGCCACGACAATGGGGTGCCACAACCCAGAAAGGAGGAGAAGACAGGTCTCAAACTATCAGAAGACAATCACAATGACTTACCCCTCACACTGCAAGAAAATCACTCTTGGCAGCTCCCTTGGGAGGAAAACTTGCACTTTTTGCAGACAACTGGCACATCATCACAAAAGACAAATGGGTCCTAAATATTGTAACTCAAGGATACAGGTTCCACTTTCACACTTTACCAAGGATAAAAGGAATGCCAAACCTGCCATCAAATCAACGAGCAGAGGCTCAAAGACAAATTACAGCACTCATGGACATGAGAGCCATTCAACAGGTTCCTACACAGGAGCAAGGACAAGGATTTTGCTCAAGACTCTTTCTGGTTCCCTGAAAGGGCAAAGCCTGGAGACCCATTCTGGACCTTTCAATTCAAAACACATACCTGGAAGTAAGATGCTCACACTACAGCACCTTCTTCCCATGCTGGGCAAGAAGGCTTTGCTAGTAACGTTGGACCTCAAGGAGGCATACCTGCATGCCCCTATCAGACAAAATTGCAGAAGATACCTCCAATTTATAGCAGGTACAACTCATTACCAATTCTCTGCACTGCCCTTTGGCTTATCTACTGCGCCCAAGGTCTTCACAAAATGCCTGGCACCAGTAATTGCATACTGCAGACAAAGAGGAATCCAAATATATCCATACCTGGACGACTGCCTAATTCAAGCAGACAGCAAGGACATTCTTTTAAAACATCTGGCATTTGTAAAAAACCTACTAAGTTGCCTAGGGTACACAGTAAACGAAAAGAAGTCAAAACTAGTGCCCTCACAAGACATAATATTCCTGGGTGCCAGCTTAAATACAACGGCCCAGATGGCTTATCTCATGCCAGACAAGCAAGGACAACTGACTCAATATTTCAAAATGATGGCAACAAAGACCCAACTCCCTGCAAGAAAAAATCTGCAGGCCTTGGGATTCATGGCATCTTGCATACTACTAATACCATATGCCAAACTGCATATGAGGAAATTACAATGGTACCTGAAAAGCGTATGGACACAACACAGCCACAGCTTGGAAACAATAATACCACTAATTCCCTGCCTTCAAAAGGAGTTTCTATGTGGGCTCAGGCATGTCAACTCAACAAGGGTCAGCCTTTCACCTTGCCCACAGCCAGGCAAACAATGACAACAGATGCATCGGTTTACGCCAGGGGAGCACACATGGCAGGACAGTGTATTCAGGGCAAATGGTCTGCAGATCAAGTGCATCTCCACATCAATCAAAAAGAGGTGCTAGCTGTACAAAATGCCCTAACAGCTTTCAAGGACCTCCTACATCCAGGACAACTTCTAATAAAGACGGACAACACCACAGTGATGTGGTACATAAACAAACAAGGGGGCACACATTCCTACCCCCTATGCAGGCAAGCAATGTCCTTGTGGAACACAGCACTGACCTACCAAGTTCAACTACAAGCACAATTCCTGCCAGGAAAGAAAAATACATTGGCAGACAAACTAAGCAGAAATGTCATGGATCCTCACGAGTGGAAACTAGACCCACAAGTATTCACAATGATAACTCAAAAATGGGGGAGCCCAGACATAGATCTTTTTGCCTCCCCCCAAAACTACCAACTGCGAAAGTTTTGCACAAGGACATACCACACTCGAGCTTGGAAAGTGGACGCCCTCTCATTCAGTTGGAAAACACTAACAGTGTATGCCTTTCCTCCACTGCCTCTTCTGGCAAAGGTGTTGTTAAAAGCCAGATTAGAGAGGCCACAAATGATACTCATTGCTCCAGACTGGCCACGCCAACACTGGTATCCATTATTAAGGAACATGGCTCAAGGCCCACCATGGATTTTACCTCAAATTCCTCAACTGCTGACTCAGCAAAACAATCAGATTCTACACAGCCAGCTCAAGACTTTAAATCTGGCTGCATGGCAGATTATCTAAACAACCAGTCAGCACTTCTCTCTACAGCTGTTATGGATGTCATTCTGGAGGCCAGGAGACCCAGCACCAGGAAAACCTACTCAGACAAATGGAAAAGATTCTGCGCCTGGAACCAGGCTAAAGGCCAAAATCCTCTTGTCCCAAATATTCTTCAGATTCTGCAATATTTAACTGAGATGTTGCACAAAGGCCTTTCCTTTTCATCTATAAAGATCCACGCTTCAGCTATTCCAGCTCATTACAACACGGATCTTCCTATTTTTTCACATCCATTATTAAGACAGTACCTCAGAGGGGCTAAGAACATAAGACCGCCCGAAGAGCACCAACACCAACTTGGGACCTCAATTTTGTTTTGGAAAAACTTACACTACCGCCGTTCGAGCCAGCTTTTTCAGCTGATTTACAATTTTTATCATGGAAAACTGCCCTGCTGCTAGCAATAACTTCAGCACGAAGAGTCTCAGAGCTACAGGCCCTAATGGCACTGGAGCCTTTCATCATTTTTCATCAAGGCAGAGTCTCTTTACGAACTAACCCTTCCTTTATGCCAAAGGTAGTATCCAGTGTGGCTCTAAACCAAACCATTCATTTACCCACCTTTTATCCAAACCCCCAGAATAAAGGAGAAAGGCTCCTACACTCTTTGGACATTCACAGGCAATTACGTTTCTACTTGGATAAAACAAAGGTTTTCAGTAAATCTGATCAGCTCTTTGTATCCTATGCTGCAGGAGCTCAAGGAAAGCCTATATCAAAACAGACCATTTCAAAATGGATAGGACATTGTATCCATTTCTGCTACACACACCATGGGAAACCTGTACCTGGTAACATTAGGCCTCATTCCACCAGGGCTACAACAACACCAGCAGCCTTCCTCAGAGGGGTACCAACCAAGGATATTTTGGAAGCTGCAACTTGGAGTTCAGTGCACACCTTCACCAAACACTACCACTTACCTCTATACTCAAAAACCAGAGCTGGCTTTGCCACTGCAGTTTTGCAGGGCCTACTAGCTTCTCCAAACCCTGTTTAGTACCAACTGCCCAGCCTTAGTTTTGGGATTTAGCCCAAGTGTGATGACTGCAGCAGTGTAACACGATGAACATAGTACAGTTTTGTACCTACCATAAATGTAGATGTCCGAGTGTTCACACTGCTGCAGTCCAGGTTACCCTCCCATCTTCCCCTCTTTTTACCTGGGTTTTATCTATAGCTCCCTGTTTATACAATCTCTAAGATGTATTTCTATATGGTGTATTTGCTTACAGCTGTAGCTATTGTTTTCTACTTATGTAATTTACTTAGGATTATGTATTGCCTTCCTATTTGGGGGCACCTGACATCTGGGGCAAGAAAAACTGAAGAAAATGGCATCAGCTGCCTCTTTTATACCCCTGTCGCACTGACGTCAGGGAAGAAGCAACAGCAACCGACGCCGGACCAAGACTTTGGAACTCGGGCCGACTGTGGGACCGCCTGACGGCAGATAACCCAAGTGTGATGACTGCAGCAGTGTGAACACTCGAACATCTACATTTATGGTAGGTACAAAACTGTACTTTACCCTGAGCTCTTCAGTTATTTCTGAACTGGAGACTTCCCAGAGCTGTAGCTACCCTGATGGTTCTGGGGGACATGTCTCAACTCTAGGTTTTTCAGAGCCATCCCTGCACCTTGGAGCTTCAGCTCAAGTTAGTTTGGCTCCAGCTTCGGTCTTTAGGGTCCTTTCTTCAGAGCTGGGAGTGACCCTGGTTCCAAGGCAGTCTTTCTCAGTTCCAGGCTCCCTTCCTCTTGATGGGGGGGGGGGTAGCCTTTGAGGCTATGCAGAAGGCCCTTTCTCTTGCAGAGACACAGTCAGTGCCTTCTCCCTTGGAACAGGTACCTCCCTCTAGCTCATTTATTCCTCCTTCCTCTCCACTGGGACAGCGAGTGCTGAAGCCTCAGGTGTCACAGGCACAGGTACTGTCGTCTTCTGATATCTCCCCAGATTATCCCCCTGAGGAGGTCCCTCAGAAAAAGAAGTGCAAGAAGAAGCAGTTGGATTCCCCCCAGGAATCAGTCATGGAAGATACAGATTTCAATGATGGGGAAGGGTCCCCATGGTCACCTCCTGAAGATATCTTATATGGAGACATCTTGGAAATTATAAAACACAAGGGTGGCTGGAAGTCCCAAAACCCTTGCTCTAAAGAATCTGTTTACCTGCAGGCTTTCAGCACCCACACGCCTACCTCTTGGGTGACTGCGCCCACTGATGAACTCATTCAGTTGATTTCACAGTGGGTGTGGAAGGCTCCAGACACCGTCAGACTCATCCCCACAAGACCAGATAAGATGCTATCTGCCCCGAAGACAAACAATTTTGGGCCAAGGGGTTAGCTGTAGATACTGTAGTCATAGCGGCCACCACTATAAAGGAACTTGATGTGCAGAGTTCCTCTGTCCATCAGCCCAACAGGGAGTCTCGGGCTATGGACAGATTTGGGAAGTGGGTCTATGCTTCATTGACCTTCACCATAAGGTCCTTGAATTTTTTGGCACATTTCACCAGACTCCAACAGGATCTGATTGAGGAGTTATCAGACACCTTGGCGGGAGCTGTAGCTGAGGGAGTCCAAGTGAAAGTGTCTGTTCACTGCTGGAGCTTCTCCATCCACCATCAGACTACAATTGGCTGCAGTGTATCATTTTCACAGCGGTTTAGTAGAACTTTGTTTAGTCTCTCACAGGCTTTGTAAATTGTTCCTAAGAGGCACACTTGTGTTAAAGCCCCGTTCAAAGATCTGACTCCTCCTTGGGACCTGAACTCAGTACTGCAAGCAATAATACATTCCCTTTTGAACCCTCTGTGGAATGTGATCTGAAGTTTTTATCTTGGAAGACATCCTTTTTGCTAGCCATTACATCTGCCAGAAGGATTTCTGAAATCCAGGCCTTATCATCTGAACTTCCTTACCTAGTTTTCCATTAGGATAGGGTATCTTTATGAATGAACCCTTCCTTTCTACTCAAGGTAGTATCAGAGGCTAATATAAACCAGACTATCAATTTACCAGTCTTCTTCCCAAACCATTCCAACAAAGGAGAATACGCCCTACATTTACTAGACGTCCATAGATAATCACATTTCTATCTTCACAGAACTAAAAATATAAGATAATCAAGTCAACTGTTTGTTTCTTTTTCCATCGCAAAATTGGGCAAGGCAGTCGGCAAGATTACCCCCTCTAAGTGGCTGAAAGACTGCACTTCATTCATTTATGCTGAGAATAAATTAAGCTTGCCTAAACCTGTCAAAGCACATTCTGCAAGGTCTACAGCCACTTCAGTGATCTCCCAATCTAGAGCTTCAATGGATGACATATGTGCAGCAGCTACTAGGGCTTCTCCCCATACCTTTATTATTCATTACAAACTGGACTTGGTCTCTTGGGGAAGATCATCCTTTGGCATGATGGTGCTCAGGAATATCCTTGAGTCCACGCAAGTTTTTAGGTAGCTGAGGACTCTGTCCCATCTGTCATGGATAAAATAAAGATTGACAACATCAGATAAAGAAGTTATGTACTCACCATAATGTTCCATCTGTGTTGTCTAACTTAATTTATCCTTGACTTCCCCCCTCCATACCCCAACCTCAAAGATTTTTTGGTGGAGAGGATCACATACACTTAAACTGTCATGCTATTCAAACACAGTAAATAAGGCTTCCATCTGGCGTACTATATATATATATATATATATATATATATATATATATATATATATGTATAGATAGATATCTATATATATATATATGTGTGTGTGTGTGTGTGTGTGTGTGTATCTATCTATATATGCATTTACAGTTTATTTGTTCCTATGTCTTCTGCAAACTTGATCTGAGGTAATTGAGAGAGAGGGATTCTGGGTAGAGGTGAAGCTCGAGAGTTTTTGGCTGGGGTGAGCTGTAGTAATGGCTGAGTCACTTCCGATGTTGAAACTGAACCCATCTGTCAAGGAAAAATGAAGACAGACAACACAGATGGAATGTTATGGTGAGTACATAACATCTTTTTTTTTCATGTCAATTAAAAGGGGTAAATGTGACTGTGAGTGACAAACACCTTATAAAGATAATGAAACGTAATGTATCTTTTGCTTAGGACCCAGTCACAACTATAAGCAGTGCTCCATTTATCAATCGTTTGTGCCTAAAATTGTAAGGAGTCATATATTGTTGCTTAAAATATACTTTGAAAAACAGAGACTCAAGGAACTCATGAATGTAGGATGGCCTTTGAATCTTCCCAGTCAAGGCCCTCAGGATCCTGAGGAAGAGGTTTTCTACAGGCCTCTAGGTATACATATCTACCCCTACCTAGACAATCCTCTTTTTCCTGGTACCTACAAAAGACAAGCTTTTTCAAGATCTTAAGATCATCATGGGCTTTCATCTTCACCTGGGTTTCACCCAAAAGATAGTCTGACCACCTACTATCTCAGGATCTGGCATTCCTAGACTGTCATCTGAACACTGTTTTCCATGATGGCATATCTTTCTCATGACAACATGCAGTTTCTAATTTCTTATTTTCAGTCTGTCTTTATGCTAGATTTGACCTCAGCAAGAGACAGATATTGAAAGCCCTGTAGTACATGGCTTCAACCATTCAAATGATACCTTTTGCCAGATTCTACTTCAGGAAGATTCACTAGTATCTCTCAAGTCTGTTTGGGCTCAACACCGCCACCCTTTAACATCCCAGTTCCTTTCTTGCCCTTCATCAAGAAAGAATTTCTTTGTTGGATCAATCACATGTAATTCAATCCATGACTGCCTTTTCTGGTTTCTTCCTCTTGCCAGGTAGTTGCCAAATATACTTCATATATGGCACAGAATCAGTTTCAGTGAAAGTAAAAGTCTGTGGAGTTTGGTCAGGACAGAAAAAAAACACATATATTAAAGAAATCAAAGCTTTGATCCTGGCCCTTCAGTCTTTACATCACCTCTGGTGTCTGGGAACCCTCTGAATCCTCAGATAGAATACCACTGTAATGTGGCACATCAACAAACAGGGAGGGACAAAATATTATTATCTCTGCAGACTTGCCATGACAGCTTGGTAGATAGCCATTCACTACAATTTCTTTCTTCATGCAGTGTACATATCCTCAGAGATGAATTCAAGCCATTCAGTACAATTTCTTTCTTCAGGCAGTGTACATATCCTCAGAGATGAATACAGTGGCAGACTTCCTGAGAAGATCCAGGTTAGGCTCACACAAATGGATGTTGAATGGAGCATTCTTCCTTCAGATAGTCTATCAGCAAGGAAGCCCTAAAATAGATCTGTTTGCCTCCTCTCTGAATAGGCGGCTTAGACTGTTTTGCTCCAGAAGCTCATGGAAAGTACATTTGGGTACTATAACAGTAAACATTCAAATAATCAGTGCTACAATAGTCTTAGCTATGTGGGTTATATCATGTCAAGGATATAACAGCCATCTAGCTTCCAAAGCTTCATGGCACCTTCCACTCTCTCAAACCATTAGTCAGCTCAAGCTGAGCTGCCTAAAAAGATAGGTTTGGGTACCAAACCCTTCAAAGCATGCCAACTGAGAGAGTGAGGCTGAGCCCTGAGAAGACATAGCTAGGAGTATAAATACACACACACACACACACACACACACACACACACACACACACACACACACACACACACACATCCTGACAAAACAACATATTTAAAAAACTAGTAAAAAACACAAACCACCATGATTCTCCAAGTTTCAGGCTCACATAAAATAAACAAGCAAACAATTCCAAGTATACAAGTGAACCCAAAAATGGCAGACTGCTCCAGTTCTTCAAATCTCTTTATTCACAAAGGTATTACCTTTCTAGATCTAGAGAAGGAATAATGTTTGTAGTGCTTTGTAAAATAATGTACGGCTGACCAAGTTGCTTCATCTAAGAATACTTCTAAAATTCAACCCTTTTAAAAAAGTGATAGATGAAGCCAAGACCTTAGTAGAGTGAGCCTTAACCCTTCCTGAAATAGTTTTATTGTGGTGAGCATAACAAAAGGTAATAGCCTGAAACAGCAATTTCTTCTTACTTCACAAGAAATGAACATCTGATCTGAAGAGCTGAACTATTCTGTTCTGTCAAGATAGTACCTGAGTTGTCTGTGGAATTTCAAGGTATGGAGTATCCTTTCTCCCTCATTTTGGGGTTCAGGAAAGAAAACATGGATATGGATAGTTTGGTTTAAAGTAACTTGGATACCACTATGGGCACAAAAGAAGGATTAGTACTCAAAGAAACCCTGTCTGTATGGAACAATGAGATAGTGTTGACTCGCCTTAAGAGCTTGAAACTCAGATACTCTTCTTGCAGAGGTCAGAGCAGCTGGTTCAGATGGAGTAAGTGTTAGCTTCTCTAACAGAAAATTAATATCCTAAGAGGAGCCACCAGTTTTCTTGGAGGTTTCTTATGCAAAACCCATTTGAAAAACATTTTTACATGAGAATGCATTAAAAGAGTGGGGGATCCATGGGCAGACATGCTGAAATGGCTATCAAATAAATCCTGATGGAAAAGTAAGAAAGGTCATGGGATAGTAATTCCTACAATCCCTGTAAAATAAGAAGACTAGCCTTGAAACAGTGCTGGTTATGTTGTTTTCACCAAGTAGAAAACATTTTTCATTTGGTAATGATTTTCTAGTAGCAGAATTTCTTTCCTCCATTAATACCTGCTGCACATCCTCAGTAAGTGGGAGTCTAAAGGGAATCCAAGAAATCAATTGAAATTGATTGGGGTTGTGATGTGTCAAACACCCCTGATATTCTGTGAGTAGATGTATTCTATGAGGAAGCTTGTGGTAATAGACCCTGGCCATTTCCAAAAGAAGGGAGAGCCAATGTTGCCTGGGCCAGAAGCGCGTCATCACAGTGATCTTGGGGGATTCTTTCTAAATCTTCAGAAGCACCCTGGATAACAACTGAAAGGGTAGAAAAGTGTACAGGAACATTCTTATCCAAGAAAAGTAAAAGGCATCTGTTTTCCAGGCCTTTTTGCATGGAGTCCAGGTGCTAAATTTTGCCAGCTAATTGTTCAGAGAGGAGACAAAGAGGAGACAAAGAGGTCGACTTGAGGAACTCCCCTCAGACGGATGAAATCCTGGAAGACCCAATGCTGTTTCCATTGGGGAGGGGGGGGGTCTGCCTTTGTCCTGCTCAGCTTTTCTGCCAAAAAAAAATTTCTGAAGAAATGTAGGATGCATGTAAAGTAAGATTGTGCTTTAAAGCTGTATCCTAAGCTAGAGTGGCTAATCTGCAAAGGGGGTAAAACCTGGTTCCCCCTTGCTTGTTGATGTACCACATTACTGTGGTATTGTCTGTAACAACTTGAAGAGGTTCAGGGGACTAAATATGATTCAAATAGTTGAGTGCCTTGATTAGAGCAAGCAGCTGTTTTATATTATGTCCGTGCATCTATAGATTTATCCCTCATGAAAGTGCTCCCCAGGCAAAGTCTGAAGCATCTGTGGTGACTTACTGCTGTGGAGGGGAGGGGGAGAAGGGGAGATTTAGATTTAGAGATATTTGCTGTCTCAACCAAGTGATTTCTTATCTGACAAATCCCAGATTTGGATTTGAAAAGATGAGTTTTGGTATTGGGGTCAGAGACTTCAGATACAACTGTATTTCACATTTGGAGTCTTGCTAGGACTATCCTGAGGAATTCCATCACAGTGACCAAATTCTGAGTGGAAAATTCTACAAAAAGAGCTAATAGATATGTTTTTTCCTGTTGAAGAAAACCTCTTAGAACTAAGGTGTCTAGAAGACACCCCAGGTGCACAGTCCTGTGTGATGGAGTCAGAAATACTTTTGAATGTTTTCTTGGGATCCCAACTTATGTAACAGATCTCTCACATGAGAGAGAGAGAGAGAGAGAGAGAGAGAAAGAGAGAGAGACTCCTGACACTTTGAAACAGACACTGAAAAAATAGCAAGTCACTTAAATATAGAAAACTTATGGGTAAGACACCCTGGACACAGGATATAGCCTGCAATGAGATAACTGGAGCTAGACACTTTTGGTGCATTGGATAGACCAAAGGCTAAGACAGAGAACTGACAATGTGATCCAGACACTTAATACTGTTAAGAAACACATGAAATCTGGATGAATAGGGATGTAATGATACGCATCTTGTAAATCTTGTGTTGCCAGAAAACTTAAATGAGGAAGAATAGGGAAGTCACTGTGAAGTGACAGCAATTTGAACCTGGGCACTACCACACATTGGTTTTAGAAAGAAAGATCCAGAAAAAGTCTCCAGCTATTTTTCTTTCTTTGACTCTAAAAACTTTGAGTGAAAACCTTTCTCAAACTGGGAAGGAGGAACTGGCTGTATTACTCCCTGAGACAACATATGTTGAAGGACAGGGGGAATACAGGAGTGTCATCTGATGGATGAGAAATTACTCCCTATAAAGGAGGAATTTCCTCCCACTGCCATCTATAACATTGATGAATGATTTTCAGTACCCATTTGTCTGAAACTATCGTCATCAAAGAGAGAGAAATGGAGATTCAAACTTTCTGGAAGAGAAAAATGACTGCGGGGGTGGGGGGCAGAATCCTTTAGTCATTCTGACTTGTTAGTATGTTCTTTGTTTGGGGGGGGTCCTGCCATCTTTTTGGAACCCCCATGCCATTGCTTCTTAAATGTCTGTTTACCAGCATTTTGCTGAGACTGTTTTATTTTGTTTCTTGCCAACATTGGATGAGGGTGTAGAGAATACCTTGATAAATGTTGAAAAGGAGGGCTGAACATTCTGAGATATTCCCTGTATCAGCTAGCCCCTCTCATCATGTTTTTGGTGATCTCTGCAGCAAGTACCAAACACTAATTCTCTATCCAAAGGAGAATTTAAAATCTCATTTTTCACGTCTGTTTAGAGGTTCTGAGAGCAAAGCCATGCAAACCTCCTCAAAACAGTACCAGTGGCCATAGCCCTGAAAGAAGTATCAAAAGAGTAATGCACACACACACACACACACACACACACACACACACACACACACACACACACACACACACACACACACACACACACACACACTTTAAGCAATGAGTTGTGACTTGTGAAATGGAAGATTTTTCATTATTGCAGACAAAACATTCCTCATAGTTGCACAGTTAGTCAGAATAAACTACCATATAAGCCTAACAATTCAAAATTCTGAAAATCAAAATTGCAGAAGTGTACACTTTTTCCTCCATACTTATCAATTATTTTACCATACTTGTCAGAAAGTGTAGGATTGGAATTAACTAAATGTTTATCAGCAGTAGGACTAACTAAACCTGTAGCTTCTGGGTCAGGTTTGGGATGAGTGTATAAAATTTAAAAGGCTGATAACTTTATGCAGTCTAGCTGCCTTTTTTAGGGGCAGCAGGCTGGCCATCAGGAAAGCTGCAGGCAGAGTGACACACACATCCTGTAATGCTGACTGCACAGGAAGATTCTAGAAATTCTATTTGTAAAGGTTCATAGTATTTCCTGAGGGACTGAGAAACTTCAATATTCTCCCACTGAAAACACTGGCACATTCTGGAAATAGTATCAGAGAAAGAGTCAAATACCATGCTGTCCTCTGAATCTGAATCAGAAATCTGAGGAGAAAAAAATATATTTGTCCCATCATCGTCCTGTTCAGAATCAGAATCATGAATCTCTTCAGGAAAAGAGAAATCCCTTTTTATTTTACCAGAAACCACTGTATAAGAAGGATCAATAGCGTCAATTAGACCCTGAGCCAGACATTATAAACTACTCCTGTCCAGGGAAATTTGAGCAGGAATAGATTTGTGTTTTGTTTTCTGTTTCCTTTTGACAGGAAAAGTGTGACCTAAAAAGTTTTAATGGCAGCAGCAGCTTCCCCAGGGATGGGCACAACATTCTGACTAACCTAGGGAGAAAACATTCTTGGCTTCTAGAACAGAAGAAAAAAAAACAGTTTTGTGGGGTGGATCACTTGAGAATGTAACTGCTATCTCAAATGATTCCTACATGATTCGGTTATTATGATAGGTTTGGAAAGATTTTAAATACACTGTGACCACTGTGCTTGAAGAAGCCATTGCAGAATCCTTGATGGAAATGATTTTGGAAAACAATATATTTTTGTTTGAGCAACATTTGTATAGACAGTTGGATGGCGTAGCTATGGGGACATCTTGTGCCATTAGCTACGCCAACTTTGTCATGGCCATTTGGGAACATCATAATATTTTAAGGGAGGACTTGCATGGAAATGTGGTATTTTACCGGAGATTTGTTGATGACCTCCTCCTATTATGGGAAGGGGGAGAACATATGCTTTAGTCATTTTTAGATGATATCAACAACAGCACATAGTTTCTGAAGTTCACTGCCAAGAGCTCCCTTAAATCTATTGAGTTCTTGGATGTTAATATAATAAGAAAAGAAATGTATTTTCTCTACAGAAATCCTTCAGAAAGAGTGTTACAAGAATACTTATGTACATAGACATAGTATGCACCCACAACATGTGTTTAAACATGTCATGAAAGGTCAAGCTTTAAGGACATCTAGACTAGTAGCAGATGATAATGATGTGGATACTCTACAAAAGGGCCTTACAGAAACAGATGCTTGGTGCCAGAGCCATGGGCTCAAGCTCAATGCCAAGAAATGTATAGTTATCCCCTTTGGGAAAAAACATGTACCCATTAATTACCACATAGGTGGCAGTACACTAAACACTGAAAATGTGATAAGAGACTTAGGGACACAGGTGGACAGTGGTCTCACCTTCGATAACCACATCGCCACAACAGTCTGGAAATCCTTTTGTGTGGCACACCTCATCACTAAGGGCTTTTCATCCAGAAAAAAGGAGGTCATTGTCCCACTGCACTCATCCCTCATTAGACCCATTATAGAATACAACACCCCGTTTGGTATGTACCTCTCAAGACATATGCAACAACTGGAAAGGCTGCAGAAATACCTCACTAAAAGAATCACAGGCCTAAAGCAGATGCCCTACACTGACTGCCTTAAAAAACTCCAGCTATACTCTGTTGCATATCATCTACTCAGAGGCGATCTCTGCTTAACATACAAGTCCATGTCAAACCTAGAGCTGTTGGACATGCTACTTTAAAGAAATCCCAATCCCCCAGAGCCACATGTTCCAGGGATCTAAACCTTGTCATCACAATAAACAAAACATGCTGGAGAGATAGGTTCCTGACCCAGAGACTCCCCAGACTCTGGAATAGACTGCCCATGCATGTCAAGCAGAGCGCCACTTTGGTGTTCTTCAAAAGGATCCTTGATGATTGGATGGGAGAAAGGAAATTCACCCCGGGGATCACGTCAGTCACCCTGCTAGATAGGGGTCCAGGGAAGTAAATAGTGTGGGAAGAAATAGCCAGTGAATTGTTGTGGCTAGGCTTATATAGGCCCTAGGGCCGATAGCCTAGTACCAACCTATGAACCCATAACACTTTTTTAAGAGAACTTGATAGCTTGGAGGTGAAATTCATTGACAAAGGTTATACCAAGAAGGAATTAGAACCAGTAATTTCTTCTATGGCCCTCTTAAGAGAAAAGGAAGGTAAACTCTACTTCTCTGATCCTATTGATTATGGTGCACAGAGGTGTCCTAAAAATAAGTTTATGAGAATCCCTGTGACATACTCTAGTAACATCAGGCTTTTACATGGGGTATATAGTAGAAACTGAAATATTTTATGTGCAGATGATCGGGTCAAGACTTTGGTGGGGGATACCCCAAGGTATGCCTATAAGAATAAAAAGTCCCTTAAGAGACTTTTATTTGGGCCTAGATATGTTAATAAAGAGAAGCTTGATGTCCATAAGTGTGATTATGGTATGACTCCATGTAAAAAAAATGCAATTTCTGTCATCTGTTGGATAGTAGTTGAAGTTTTTTTTACATCCAGATATTGGAAAGATTTTAATTTTTAGTGTAGTAGCTGATTGTAATACAATGAATTTAGTTTATTTAGCTTATTGTGTCATTTGCAAGTCATTTTATATAGGCATGAATACACATAGGTTATGTGATTGGATTAGAGAACGTATATCATATTTCTAGGAAAGCAGAGACTAATGTGTTGGCAAAACATGTTATGGAGACAGGTACATCACATACATTCAAATTCATGGTCATTGAGAAGGTATGGCTAGGGAATAGAGGGGAGGTGCTGTTAGAAACAGAGTTGAAACTAAGGAACTTGAATGGATCATTAGGATGTGAGCCACTGTGGGAAAGGGTAGGTTTGGCATAATGGTTAAGGTGCTTACCTTACACAAGGTGCAGAGTTTGATTCTCAAACGGAATAATTGTCTAGGCTTAAAATGGCTGACAAGGGCAGTTAGCTTAGTAGTATTCTATGAACCTATGAACCTAAATGATAAGTTATCCATTAAGCCAATATTAGTGAACAGACCGCTTAACAGATAGCTTTATTGTATGACATTTATGCACTTTTAACTCCAATGTGTTGGTTTGTTTTAGGATATATATTTTTTAATCTGTATTTCTACATTTTTTAGGTATATGTTTTATTAAGTAAATGTGTGTTAATTGTGACTGTTTTATGATTGGATTATATTTATTTAAATAACAGGAAGTGAAGTAACACTTTGTCTGCTGAAGTGGCTTTTGGCTGCGAAAGCACTCACTCTTTTGTCTTTGGAATAAACATTTATGGTTTTATCTGTTGTGGTCTGGTACCTCCTTTCATCTTGTTTTGTAGGATCTTTTCAATACTTAAGATACAATCTCAGAGTTTTTAAATTTCAGTTATGAGAATTTATTGTAAGTCCACTTTTTCTAACAATTGCTTATATTTTGGAAGTTGTCACTCACTTTTTCAGAAAAAAGGAGCACAGTGAAGGGTCAGTGTGTAAGGTTACCTAGATAATTTCTGAAAATGAATGTTTTATTATTGAATGTAGCAAAGTAAAATGATTGTTTGTAGACAGAGTTTATCTGACCAATATGCTTAACTCTGTTGTGGCTAAAGTGGCCAATGATAGTTTGCTCCCTATTTAAAGAAATGATTAAGTATGTTCATAGGTTCATAGGTTCATAGGTTCATACTAGGCTATCTGCCCTAGGGCATTTATAAGCCTAGCCAGAATGTGTTTGGCTTTCGCCACCCATTTTAAATTTATTTTGCTATGCCCTTTTTCGAGGTTAGTATACTGTGCCTCTGTCTAACAGTGACACAGAAGTGATACCAGGGGTAAACCTACGATCTCCCATCCACTCATCAAGATTCCTCTTGAAGAGAGTCAATGAGGGACTCTGCCTAACCTGGACTGGGATTTTATTCCAGAGTGATGGGAGCCTCTGGGTTATGAATCTGTCCCTCCAGCATGTCCTATTTATTTCAGTGCTGAGGTTCAAGTCTCTCGAGCACGTAGCTTGATGGGATTTGGATTTTCTGAGGTGCAGCATGTCCATTAATTCCGGGTTGGACATGGCTTTATACGTCAGGCACAGATCGCCTCTGAACAGGCGGTATGCCACTGAGTAGAGCTGGAGTTTCTTTAACCGGCAGCATATGGCATCTGTTTGAGCCCTTTGATCCTCTTGGTGAGGTACTTTTGGGGTCTTTCCAGTTGCTGCAGGTGTCTGGTAAGGTACATCCCAAAAGGGCATTGTACTCAATTATGGGCCTGATGAGGGATGAGTAAAGAGGCACGATGACCTCCCCTGATCTAGATGTGAATCCCTTCATGATTAGGTGGGCTATATAAAATGTTTTTCTAACCACTTTGGCCACATGGTTGTCAAATGAGAGATTGCTATCAACTTGGGTCCCCAGGTCCCTAATTACTTCTTCTGTACTTAATGGATTACCACCTATGTGGTAATTTGTGGGCACTTTGTTTTTGCCAAAGGGGATGACTATACACTTTTTGGCATTTAGCTTGAGGCCATGGCTCTGGCACCAGTTGTCTGTTTCTGTGAGGCCCTTTTGGAGGATGCTTGTGTCGGCTGGAGAGTCGATTATGGCGCCCAGTTTGCAGTCATCTGTGAACTTGGTCAGCCACAGTCCTTCCGTGTTGGCCTGTACCTCCGAGAAATATATACCGAACAAGAGAGGTCCCAGGACTTGCCTTGTGGGACACCACTTGTAACTGGTTTGGAGTCTGACATGGCTCCAGCAATTCTAACCATGTGGGTTCTGTCCTTGAGCCAGTTTGCAATCCATCTAGTGACATAGGGGTTTATATTTAAGCTGGTGAGCTTATCTATAATGCCCGAGTGGAGTATTGTATCGAAGGCTTTTGCGAGGTCCAGGTAGGCTGTGTGGACCACCTTCCCTTCGTCAATGGCCTTGGTGACTGTTTCAAAGAAATCAACCAGGTTTAAGAGGCAGGATCTGCCCTTAACAAAGCCGAACTAGGTAGGATCCAGTGTTTGTAGGTGAACTAACAACAATAGGGCTTGCCATTTTAAGAGCATGATTTTACAATGTTCTGTAAGATTTGGATGATATTAGATGTTTTATGCTTGAAAACTGAAAATCAACTATAGTCAGTGAAAGTATTTTAAACAAAGTGGGTGATGACCCCCTATGTTCATTTACAGAATGGGAAGTAGCATTAAGAGTCAATTGTAGAGGGATAAAGCTAAAAAATGTAATAATTGCTGTATGAAAAAATGTGGCTGCTGTAAACAGTGCCAGTTTATTTATGAGATCCCTATTGTAGCCGTGCGTGACTATCAAAGGGTGATTTCCGTGCCCAGGATGCTTTAATTAGCCTACTACTTGTGTGATATATGTTGCTTCATGTTTGCAGTGTCTGGCATTTTATGTTGCATAGCTGTAAGTTATGATTGCAGCGATGAATTTGTGAGCATACCTTTTGCAGTGTCTGGCATTTTATGTTGCATAGCTGTAAGATATGATTGCAGCGATGAATTTGTGAGCATACCTATAGCATCAAGATGAAAGATAATAAAAATGCCCTATATAACCATGCACTTTACTATAAGGGGTTTTGGAAGTTAATTTTTTTATTGTGGAAAAGGTTAACACAACCCCATGGGTAGTAACCCAGAGTATAGAGAGATGTCCTGACTGAAGTCACTGTTGCAGTATTCCTGACATATACGTTGTCACCGCTGATGTCCATCCATAGTTACAGAGCTTTATCTTCTGAGGTTGTATGTCTGATGCATGACCACAGCATGTAAGAGTCGGGGTATACAGACAGATGTATGAGCAAGGATCCTCACACCATCTTGGCACTAGTCCAAACGCAGGTTGTGCATCCATCAGACTGATTGCTGTTTGGTTATTGGTTTCTTTGTTTTGATTGTTTATCCAAATAAGTTCCGCACTGGGTAAACTTCCCTTTTACTTGTGCTGTTTTATTAAAAGTCGTTAAATATAAGCTAGGAGAGGGAAGTGCGAGTGTGGTAGGCAGATTCCATACGACTTGCAAACCAAGTGTCTTTTTTGCCTAGGCCTAGAACACAATCACAGATCTTGCTCCGTCTGTCAGTCTTTCATTCCCAAAATCCTTAAGTAGAGGCTTTCAACTCTCAACACCTTTCTAAAGACCCAGCATCTTAAACTCTTGGCCTAGTGTAAGATGGCTGACTCCACATCCACGGATGTCACTCTGCCTCCAAAGAAAAAACTAAAAAGGATTCGAACAGATCTACATTCCAACATTTCTGACTCCAACATTCTGGCTGAGATTCAACCCACGACATATCAGGTTACCTCTCAGTTGCTCGCTACCGAGAGCCCATCAGAGGCAAGTATGGCTCCTGAAGCCTTGCAGACTGCCAAAACATCTGATGAACCACTTCTCATCATTTCCAAGGGACCGTACAGAATCCTACAAATTTTAGACAGAGTAGAGATACTAGGCTGTCTAATAAAAGTCAGATAGGGTTCTGAACCACCATGTGTCATCCAGGCAGAAGTCACACCTAAATATCAAAAGCAGAAGAGTAGGCATGTGGTTTCTCCGTCAGCATTTAGGAGAACAGGAGTGGATAAACTTCTCATGGGATTGTTCAAAGCTATTACGTCTTTGAAACCTTCCTCCTTTGGGCTTCCACAACTGCAGGCTCCTCCACAAAAAACTTACCTGCTTTATTGTTCTACTGAAAAAGAACAGGACTGTGACTCTGACGATTCTCTGGACTGTTCCTCTGCTGCATTTTCCAGGACAAATTTCTTCCAATGAAGAGGAAGCCACCTTACCGGATTCCCCTATTGATGAAGCTTCCTTTGGGGAGGCTATACAGAACATGAAGAAACATTTTAAATGGCAATCCTCACAGATCACTGATGTTCAGAAGAGCTATTGCAGCCTCTTGGAGATGGGTACCCCTTCCCCTTCACCAGTCTGTCCTGTCCCCTTGTGGCTCTGCAGGATGCCTTTCAGCCCCCCTCTTCTGCTCCTGATTCTCAAACATGGCTCCTAAAAGACCAGACTGGTTTTACAAGGTGATTGATGACCTAAAATATTAATGCAAGAATCCAGTGGTGGACCCCTCTGCAGTATCTCTCATCCTCCCTCATTCGGATTAACCCTCAAGCTCCCACCCAGTGCTAATGCCGTATCTACAGACAAAGATAGTAGGGCTATGGATAGATCAGGAAAGAAAGTTCACACCTTTTCTAGTCTAGCTTTTAGGGCAATTAATTACCAGATTCAAATGACAAAATACTTGAATTCTGTTCTGCATTCCTTAAAGAAGTTATACTGGCCCCTGCTACAGTAGATTTTAAGCATTAAAGACAGAGCTTACTACCCCAGGCCACTCAGATTACCAGGCACAGCATTAAGTGCCGCTATGATGCTGTGAATGCTCCTTCTAGGGCAGCTGCCACTGGATCTTTTGTTTGCAGATATGCATGGCTTCACAGTCAGCCTGTCTCTGAGGATTTCAAATAAAAAATGTTAGACTCTGCCAAGGATAAAGACTTACTGTTTGGTTCTCAGGGTACCAGGCTGTTCAAAACTCTCCGACAAAGGTAAGACCATGAAAGACTGCAGGCAGATTCTACTGTCCTCATTTCATAGATATCTTAAAAATTACCATATCTATCTCCTTCATTAAAAGGGATCCTAGGACAACTCAGAAAAATAAAATCCCTTAGAAAAAGGTACTCTAGAAAAACCCATAGGGAACATCCAGCAAGGGGGGGGGGCTTCCTTTGGATGAAAAAATCTGTGACTACCTCTGTTGCACCTCTCCTCCTCCCCTCAGCCCTATTCCCCTTCTTTCCCAAAGACTCTTGCTATTCCTGGCTAGGTGGGACGCTATTACCACAGACAAGTGGACCCGCTCCATCATCAAATGCCATGTCTTGCAAAAGTATTCTCCCCTCTGAAGTGCATGCCAAAACCTCATATCTCTTCTGGTCCCCATTATTCAAGATCTCTTGAATCAGGGCACCATTGAGCAAGTCCCAAAGGACTTCATAGGAAAATTATTTTACTTTAAGATTTTTCTTGTCCCAAGGAAAAAAAAGAGCAGTAGAGACCCATTCTAGACCTGTAACTCCTAAACACTTACTTGAAAGTACCATCTTCCAAAATGCTATCTCTTCACACACTTATGCCTTTCATCCTCCCCTAAGATTTCTTAGTGTCACTAGATCTGAAGTATGACCACTTACACATACCTTACCCTTTTGTCCTTCTTGCAGGAGATTCCTCAGGTTTTCTTCTGGCTCCTCGCATTTTCAGTTTTCTGCTGTGCTCTGCCTTTTGGTCTTTCCACAGCCCCAAGAGTGTTCACAAAGTATCTAGCTCCAGTAGTAGCTTTCTGTTGCACTCCGGGAATCCATATTGCCCCTACCTGGATGACCTACTGATCAAGCCGCTATCCCCAGAAATTCTTCTTCAGAATTTACACTTAACCCTCCAACTTCTGACAAGTCTGGGTTTCACTATAAAACTTCCCACAAAGTCCATACATGGGATTTGGTTTTCCTGAACTGCAGACTGGTTACAAAGAAAATTCATGCCCCCCCCCCCCCCCCCAGAAGAAAGTTCACAGTCTGTCCAGTTTTTTTTCCAAATTCTCTTTTTTACAACACATTACTCAACGAGGGAGATGTTAAGGGTGTTGGGATTTATATCAGCCACCATGCCTGTGCTCCCCCTGGCCAGACTTCATATGCGAAAAATCCATTAGTACCTGAAATCTGTGTACCACCACTTGGACACCCTGATTTCCATCCTCTCTTGTCTCAAAAAGGAGCTGCTTTGGTGGAAGGGACAGGTCATCCTCAACCCAGGACTGCCATTCACACCACCTCTCCCTGTTCAATGGGTTCACACAGACACCTCGGAAGAGGTGAGGGGAACACGGACAGGATCACACTGACTGCAGGGGAAATGGCAACCTGAGTTCGTAAAGGGACATATCAGTCTGAAGGAAGTGAGGGCTCTTTTGCAAGCTCTTTGGATTTTTGCACACCTCTGGAAAACTGGGCCACTCCTAGTGTACACAAACAACACTACAGTCATGTGGTACATAAACAAGCAGGGAGGCAGCAGGTCTTACCAGCTGTGCAGGTTAGCACAGGGGGCATAGAACTTCGCAACTCAAATGGACATCACACTTAAAGGCACATACATCCCTTCTCAGGACAGTGTGCTAGCAGCCTCCCTAAGCCACTCCCTAGAGAACCCCAACAAATGGACATTGAATAGAGTGGTTTTCCAGATGATCACACTTTATTAGGGCACCCCACAGATAGATTTCTTTCCATCACTAATCAACCATCAGGTCCCCAGTTTTACAGCCTGGATGACAGATGCCCTTTTCTTTCAGTGGACAGGAAAGTTCCTCTATGCTTTTCCTCTGTCTCTTCTTCCAAAAATTCTTCTCAAGGCACAAAAGGAAGCACACAAACTCCTTTTACTGGCTCCATTTTGGACATGGCAGCATTGGTTTTCCCTGCTATTTCACTTGACAAAGGGAAATTACAGAAGAATCTCTTTTCATCCGGACATAATAACTCAGGAAAAAAAGGATTGCAACTCCACTCAAATCTGCCTTCTATCTACTTGACCCTATGGATGATTGGATTTTAATTCCTCAAAGACATCTCTTTTCAGAAGAGGTTGTTAGAGTCCTACAAGAGGCCAGGAGAACCACTACTAGAAAATCTTACACAACTAAATGGAAAAGGTTTTCCTGTTGGTGCTGCAAACATAGTCAGGACCTACTCTTATTACAAGTTCCTGCTGCACTGCAATATGTGAACTACTTCGATCAGGTTTGACCTACTCTCCTATAAAAGCTCACATGTCAGCTATCAATGCCTGCCTCCCTCTTAGCCTCCCAGTTATGGCTAAGGCAGAGGTCAAGCTGTTCCTCAGGGGAGTCCTATATATTAACCCACCAAGGAAACCCATCTCTACCTCTTGGGATCTTAATTTTGTGCTAGAAAAGCTTAGGCTGTCTCCTTCTGAACTAACATGTTCCACTTTTCTAAAATTCTATACTTGGAAAACTGTCGTTCTAATGGCTCTTACCTCTGCTAAGTGAGTTTCTGAGTTAGAAGCTGTCATGACCATCCACTTTTTTTTCACAAGGACAAGATGACTTTCAGGGCTAACCCATCCTTCATTCCTAATGTAGTGAACTAGCTGTCCCTTAATTTGTTATTCACCTATCCACTGTCTTCCCTAATCCACAAAACAAAGGGGAAAGGATCTTACATTGTCTGGACATTCACAGATAACTCATATTTTATCTGGACAAAACTAAATCCTTCAGAAAGACTGGCAAGCTGTTTGTATCATTTATGAGCACTAAGCGGGGCCAGCTGGTCTCTAAACAGACTATTATAGCTTGTATTTCTAAGGCTGTCTTTCTGCTACTAGCACTATGGCAAAACATTGCCCTCCTGCCCTAAAACATTATCCACTAGGGCAGTGGCTTCCTCAGGCACTTTTCACAAAGGAGTAGACTCCAGGTCTATTTTGGAGGCCGCCACTTGGTCCTCTGTAAACACATTTATTAAACACTACAAAATTGATGTTTTCTCCAAGTCCAGGGCAGCCTTTGCTAGGCCAGTCTTGTCTAGACTGCTGGACAACTCTTCTGTTCAGTAGTCAACCACTGTTCCTTCCTCCTTCAGCTACAAGAATCACCTACATGTCTAGAATACTGCAGCAGTTATTTCAATCGGGGCATAGTACAGTTGTGTAAGAACTCACCATAACAGTTGATGTCCTACTGATCACTGTTGCAGTACTCCACCCCACACTCTATCCCCTCCTCTCTGCCTCACTTCAGTTTTCCTATTCTTCTGACCTGCTTTTTGAGAACGGGGGTGTTTTCTTAGCTATTTGAGCCATACCCCTCCTAGATGACCAGTATCACTCTCTCAGTCGTCTTCAGGCTGCTGGCTTGGAGACAGTAGATAGTCTGAGGATCCAAGCACATACATCTGTCTATACACCTCAGTGCTTGCATCCTGAGGGGGTCTATATTACGAATGCAAAAAAAGTATGAGCAAATACGAAGACGTTGACAAATATTGCACAAAGTATGGAAATCCTGAACGTACAAAACTGCAAATTCCGAAATGTCGATTTGTTTTGGTTGGCCCATCTGCGGTATAGCTCCGTAAGGTAAGTGTGCGATAACTAGGACTTTAGTGTTAGGATTTGGGTTAAGGTAAGTGTATAGCTAGGTAATGTATGTAAGGTTTAGTGTAATGTTAGAAGTAGGGTTATTTTAAGTGTATGTATGTGTATTGTTTATTTTGTTTGGGTGTATGTCTGTAGGGGAAGGGTGCAATAGTTACTGACTTTAGGGTTAGGAAGGGGTTAAGGATAGTGCATAGTTAGTTGTGTATGTGGTGTTTAGTGTAGGGTTAGAGGTAGGGTTTTGGTGCTTTACCTTAGGTTAGAAGTAGGGTTTGGTTAGTGTATGTGTGTGGTTTATTTATTTTCTTTGGGTAGGTAGTATGTAGCGGTTGGTGGGGATGGCCGACTATGACAGTTCAATATTTTTTTTTTTCGTGGTTTGGTGCGTTTGGGATTTTCGCGGTTCACGGTATAGGTGTCAACGTTTAGGTATTCAGGAATAGGGTTTTTCGCTTTGGTAATATAGACCCATCTTGAGGTCATGCATCACATGTACGACCTCAGAAGATAAAGCTTTGGTCCTCTGGTTGGATGCCAGTGCCGGCAATCCTTTTGTCAGGAATACTACAACGGTGAGTAGTAAGACATCTATTGTTATGGTAAGTTGTTACACAACTGTACTTTTCTGTGGCAAATAAAGTTAAATGCATCTACCTAGCTGGGTTTAATTGATTATATGTCCATTTTGCCTGCACTCAAGTTAAAACCAATCAGGAAGTAATATTTTATCACATGTATTGGTATTTGTTTTTTATTGGTGGATGTTTTAATGAGTGGCGTTTTAAAAGGTGTTTGTTTTTATGTAAGAATCCTTCTATTGAAGCCCTATGCTTTGACTGGATGAAAGAGCTTAAAATTCTTTGGTTCCTAATTTTGACTGCTTAGATTTGTCTTTTACTAGTCCTTGGAGTATCTGCAGTCTGAGTTTGGTATTGTGGTTAGTAGTAATTAGGTAGTACCCATTATCCATTACCCATGAGACGACAGGAATAGCTATATTTTGGTTGTTTATTAATCTGACCCTCAAGTGGGGGTAGTTAGTTTAATTTGAATATCATTTGAGAGGTGGTCCTAGATAAACAGCTCTATGGATAAAAACTTGATCCTTCATTCTTTAAGTACCAAACAAGCAACAAATGACATGGTCAGGAGTAGCCCACCTCAGATGTTAGGGATTAAGGCCTGGTTAATACCTGGATTACCTGTCTTTGGCTACAGTAATAAGTTGTGGAGGGACTGTGCAGGGAGGAAAGACGTGAGCAGCTAATGCCAGCTTGCCACACTTGCAGGGGGGAGGTGGCAGTGGCCTACTGTATTGGCAATATGTACATTAGTGTAAATGTATCACTAACAGCAGTGAGCCTAGCAGTGCTCACATTGCAAATGGTGCACTGCTAAACAGGAAGTTGGCATGGGTAGTAGTGTGCATGGGCTATGTAATGGCAACAACTGCAAAGATCTCATACCATCACAGGATTGTAACAGTTAAGAGCATAAACAAAAAATCCCCCCATCCTAGTAGAGATGGCATCATTCTAGATACCCAAATGTCACCTATCTGGGAAATAAATAGGCTAGCAGGCTGTTGCCTCTGTTTCAATGAACTGGTCAGCTATTTGTCAAAGTGGGACACACACACACACACACACACACACACACACACACACACACACACACACACACACACACACACACACACACAGTGAAGGGAAATCAGATTTATACTTGTAGCCTTAAATAGCAAATCTTTTCAGGGTTTGTTTTTTCAACAACTATCTCAGTGAAGATAAACAATATCATGTCAAGTATTAAAACTGGATTTTCAAATGCAATACGATCATCAGTTTCTTCAAGGCACAAATGAATCCCCACACATCCCCCATGTAGAAGAATATGCTCCCTTAAAACTTATTCTTTATACCCTGTGATTGGATTATCAGTCTGCTGGGGAAATGGGTCCCTTTCAGCTATGTGGGGATGGGCTTTTTGCCTTTAATATTTGCAGATATGTTCATCAAACATACCCAGTGGGCCACTCAGTTTCTTTTACCTAAATTCAAAGTGTTAGATTTCCAAGCAAATGTTTTGTTACATTACTGATGCAGCCATCACAGTACATTTCTTACAGACAATAACTGAAGTGTTACTTGTGATTGTGATTACTTTCAGCCACTACCAGGCTTTAACTGAAAACTTTACTGGGAAGGTAAATCACATTACACTAGGAAGAGCTAACAAGCTCTATCATAACTCTATATGTTATGATTCATAGATTCATAAGTTGCTGCTAGGTGATAGCACAGTTAAACCTTTTAAGGCTGACCATTTCAGTCTTAGTTACACCCAACTAGTCGTCCTGTCTGTCCCTAAGGGATAAGGAGCTAGGCCCGGGGTAACTTTATGGTTTCCCATCCATTTCTCGAATTTAGATTTGAAGATAGGGAGGAATGTGCTTTGCTTTACAGAAAGTCAGAGTTTGTTACAGAGGTGGAGGAATTCTTTAGGAGAGAGACCTGTCACACCACCAGTCCAAGTTAAGTTGCAAAGCAGGTTTAGGTCCTTTGATCTGGTATTTGTATTACTACTAGTTTGAGGGTATGTATTAAATCAAGCAGAACTGGGCCTGCTACAGCTTTGTAGACCTGATATATACCGCCACTCTGTAGGAGTCTGTAGAAAACAGATAATACTTTTAGATATTCTGGGTAACTTAGGGAGCTCATAACCAAGATTTTTAATGAGGAAGTGTTAAGACATTTTCAAGGTGGATTAGGAATTAGGATAGGTACATAACAAGGGGTATGCCATTTTATGTATGTACCTGATGAGGGCTAAGTAGTTGGGAATGATGACTTTTTGACCAAGAGGAGATTACCCTAGTTATCGTTTTGTGTGAGGTAGAAGACTTTCTAAATGATAGAGAATAAACGGTGGCCTACGGACATTTTTTTTGTGTTCATTTTTAAATCTTCATACCACAAGTTTAAGTGTGTTCAAAGAAATTGATGATGGCTACAGACTTGAAGTTATCTATGAACTTTTTCAGCCATCAGCTTTTAATGTTAGATTTGACATCAGAGAAGTAGATAGCAACTTCAAGTGTCTCCAAAACACAGCTCTAAGGTACATCACTGATTAAAACTCTCTTGGAGAGCAGTGTTCACTAACTCCAATAGACTGAGATCACTCACTGTGCCAGCTGTCACTACTGTGGATTAGATAGGGATTGATACTGAGTTGTACTAGTTTATTGCTAATGCTAGAGTATGTATAGTAAAAAAGCTTTAGCTAAATTGAAATAAGCTGTGTGCATGGATTTACCTTTTGTGAATCTCATAAAGACGTCAGCTAGTATGAGCTACCTTACAAACCCCAGCTGGTTAGGGTTTAGGGAATCACAGGTTGTCTGTATCCTTGTTTGTGAGGTCTGTGATGATGCATTGCATTATTTAGCAGATGATTCTTATAAGGCTGGTAGACTTAAAGTGCTAGGGGTCCATGTTGAGGTCCCTGTTGTGTACGGAAACTACTGCAGCTGACCTTCAGACTTCTGGTATATATCCAATTGAGATGCTTTGATTGAATAGTTTAAATAGGAAATATAAAAGGACGTATCTCATAGTGACCAGAAAAATAGTGGTATTTTATCTGGACTCATAAACCTATTTTTGGTCTAAAAGAGTGCTTTTAATATCTCTTCATATCTGTGATATGGATTGGGGTCTTTGTACTGAGAAGTTTGGAGGTGACAAAGGGAAAATGTTAGAGCTGAATTTATCTGCAGTGACATTACCAGTATCCTCATATTTTGAGATAATCTTGGTGCAATTCTGGGGCTTATTTCTGAGATTCTTTACATAACTAAAGACAGTTTTTATGGTTATCCTTTGCTGATGTAGTAATGTTTAGTTTATAATTTGTTTTGCAAGATTTGATCTTCCTCTTAAGTTTTTATTAACCCTTTTGAGTTTGTTTAACATAGTGAGTTTTTTTCAAGTTGTTAGCCTTGTGTGCTTCTTATTTTTATTGCAGTATTTATTTATAGTTCCATTGCCATTGTATTGAGGTGAATAAGAGCTTGAGCCTCTGTGCAAGTGTTGAATGGACAAATAGACTTGGGTATATGCAGTCATATTTGCTATAGTCACTGAGGGGTTACAGAAGACAATTTTAAGCTTCTATGGAATTCAAATTGGGAAAGAAGACACCCAACCAACACTGGCATTTCTGAACTCCTTGAGACAACAGTTGATTCCACCATCTCTAGGACTTGATAAAAGAGAACTAAGGAAAAAGGTACAGTAAAACTTCTTTGTGATTAAGATAGTTGTGACAGGAAGTGAATTTTGCTTAAAACCACTGAAGGAGCAGTGAACTGTAAAAATAAAATTTTAAGCTCCACTGAGGTAAGCTTTTTTGCTTTCTGTTATTTGTTTCACAAATTAACTGAAATTTTGCTGATTCATCCAAAAGTCTGTGCTTGTTTTTACATGTGATGGTGTATGACAGTAAAGTAGATTTTAGATTAAAGTCCTTTGTGAAGTGTGATTACATTTCTTTTTATACTTTGCATATAATTAAACTGGGTATTTGCTTGCTGGGATTTTTGTCATAAGGTGTACTTCCTTAATTTGCTGTGTTGTTTTTAATTAATGGCACTTCACTGTTTTAACAGAATTTATTATTTACTTACAAATATGTACTTACATTTACTGTGGTAGTTGCTGTGGTGATGTTACAATGTAAATTGTTGTCTTTTCACATGTACTGTCATCCATATCTGGTCAACATGCCAGACTGCCACCCCTTTGCATATTCCTGGATCAGGCACTGTATAAATGACAATGACATAATGGTTTATTAGAGCTTCACACATTAAGAATAGAGATGAAGTGGTGGATTTGTGTTGCCATACATACTGCTCTTAAATATATTTTTTTTCCTTTTGCTTATCTTTGGAACATCATGTCTGACATTTTCAGGAAAGCTGTATGGCTTCTGATGTTTTTTTCCAAGTAACTGTATATAATTTGCATCACTTTTTTTGCCATTCCTTGACCACTTTCATTTCTGTCCTCATATTACTGCCATAACTGGTCTATTTTGGTCCTTTAGGCAGCATCAAAATCTGGGTTAATGTGAATCTTTTTTAACCTTAAAATTTTGTCCAACTTGTAATGTGCCTCACATACCTTTGCATAGTTCTTATCTTGATAAATGAAGTAACTGGACAAGAGGTCATGTCACATCTGACATTTTCTAAGTAAATTAGAATGATATATTCTGTTTTGCAGGTGTTTCTTAGTTTACACTTCTTGGCTATCCATTTTGCAGAAATGGTCCTTGCCATGTAATCAGTAACTCGTTTTGATTACTTAGTTGTAAGAGCACTAGTTTATTCCCTGGGAAGAAGAATTTATTTCTTTAAATGTATTTCTCACATCTGTTTTTGTTGAGCTTGTGCATTGCTATCATTTTCATGTGCTGACGTGGCATATTTAATCAGACATTTTTTTGTTATTCACTGGGCTAGATTCCAAAAGAGTTGCTCTCAGTGTAAGTCTGCCCTGATACAAAAGACTTGCTGTCATTGTGAGTGACTTACTATAGTATAAGGCCTATCTATAAACAGGCACACACTTAGGGCCAGATTCCAAATACTTGCTCTCAGTGTAAGTGACTTATGTGTCTGTAAACCAGCTTACGCCATAGGCCAGATTGCAGAACACCTGCTGTCAGTGTAAGTGGTCAATTACACTGAGACCAAGTCTTTTGGGAATAGCCCCACTATGTTATTCAGTAGAAGATGTAACTGATCTCCTCTCAGTACTTCTGAATTATTTCCAATAGTCCTCAGTTTCCTGCATACAGAAATGTAAAGCAGAGTCCATTTCTTGACTGAGGTTCCCCTTGGTAAATATAAATATATATGTGTGTGTCTGTGTGTGTGTGTGTGTGTGTGTGTGTGTGTGTGTGTGTGTGTGTGTGTGTGTGTGCGTGTGTGTGTGTGTGTGGTGTGTGTGTATGTATATATATATATGTGTGTGTGGGTGTGTATATATATATATATATATATATATATATATATATATATATATATATATATATATATATATATATATATATATATATATATATATACATACAAGTAGTATACATATTTATGCCAGCATTTGCCATGCTGAACATGCTACTGCATCATATACTGTAATGTTTTATTAAACATTTTGTGGCATGCTGTATATCAGAGTGATAGGAATATAGTCAAAACAAATGTCATCCCCAACATCTTTTACAGCTGTTTGATGTTCATGTTCTGATGTGTGAAAGTTATCTGTCAAATAACTATCCAGCTAAACCATTTTACTAGATTTCTGCACTCTAAGGGCAGCTGACAATGCATGCAGCTATTACTTAACTGGCTGTCACAGTGATAGTGAGGATAGGGTCTATATTGAATCAGCGAACGATTAAAAAAGCGAACGCTGATTTATCAACCCTAGTTAACTGAAAGCTGACAGTCCTGAACACTCGGAACAGTGATTTTTATCCCAGGGGAAAAAAAACTTAAAACAGTAGCTCCTCACACCCCCCGATGTGGGAGGCTGTGCCCCCCCCCCACTTAAATATACCAACTCCAAGATCGCACCACAGTGGAGAAAACGGCAAACTCCCGAAACCGGCCCAGCAATTTTTTTCCCTGGGGAAAAAATCGCTGTTCCTGGTGTTTGGGATTGTCAGCTTTTGGTGAAATAGGGACGATGAATCAGCGTTCGCTTTTTTAAGCATTCGCTGATTCAATGTGGACCCTGAGGCTAGACTAACTTTTTTGTGGAGCTGTTGCTTAGAGGGCCTGACACATTTGTCACTGTTCTTTCAGGTAGAAATTGGGTTGGAATTTCAAAGGTGCTTTTCTTATTTCTGTTTTTTCAGGAGATATTAGTTATGTATTAGCAATATCTATGTTTTTAATGTTCCTTTCTTGCACTTTACCTTAGCTCATTACATCCTAGTTGGGCCTCAGGTGTTTCTGCAGTTACATCCCACTGACACCTCTAGGAGTCAAATATTGCTTGTTCATATTTGCATTAATAATTCCAAAACCATACTATGTACAAAATATCAAACTAATGTTAATGCTTACACGATGGGGATCATGATTGCATTGATATTTGACCTCTGTCTAGTGCAAGTAAAGAGATATTAACTGTTGCTCATATAATATTTGTATTGTCATACATTTCATTTTTTTATAAATATTTTCACAACCAAGTAGCACAAACATAACTGTTTAGCCTCATATGAAAGCTCTCAGCTGGTTGAACAAAATGCTGCAAACGGTATGTGTGTAACTTCAGGGGCCACCGAGATATTATTGTACACTGTTTACCAAATATTATAAATTTAATAGTAACTGTGTTTACTGTGACTTATAAAATCCAGTTTAAGACCTAAAATGTGAAAGAATACTACCACTATGAAAAGTAGTTTTTAATGAAGAGTTTGACATTTCATTTCTTTAGTAACCCCTATGGTTCTAGAGATATGAACATTTGTATGAAATGTGAGGCCATCATTTGTTTCTATCAAAAAGCTTGTTGGAAGTTACAGTGCAAACTTCCAGAACTCCATTGGAGGGAATGAGTTAGTGTGTGTGGCTGGTCATGAAGGGTGTCTGTTCCTGCATTTCTGAGGAGCTGTAATTTAATATGTTTCTGATAAGCATTGTATACAATCTCTGCATGGTGTTAATGCACAGAGAAAGTGTGACAGTCTTTATTGTG